>NC_134692.1:98178060-98355560 GCF_050947455.1 Rhinoderma darwinii
CGGAGAAGTAGAGGGGCGAATGTAACCCTTGGCCAGGCATTCCTGGATATACTCTCTCATGGCTTCACGTTCGGGACAAGAGAGATTAAATATCCTACCCTTAGGGAGCTTAGCTCCTGGTACCAATTCAATTGCGCAATCATATTCTCTATGAGGTGGTAACACTTCGAAGGCCTCTTTAGAGAAAACATCAGCGAAGTCCTGAACAAACTCAGGTAGAGTGTTCACCTCCTCAGGGAGAGAAATAGAATTAACAGGAAAACATGACGTCATGCATTCATTACCCCATTTGGTAAGATAACCAGTATTCCAGTCAAAAGTGGGATTATGCAACTGCAACCAGGGAAGGCCTAAAACCAAATCGGACGATAATCCCTGCATCACCAGTACAGAGCACTGCTCAAAAATGCATGGAGCCCACAAGGAGTTCAAAAACAGGGGTATGCTGTGTAAAATAACCATTAGCAAGAGGAGTGGAGTCGATACCCACTACCGGGACAGGTTTAGGCAAATCAATCAATGGCATAGCTAGAGACATAGCAAATTCCACAGACAAAATATTAGCAGAAGACCCTGAATCCACGAAGGCACTGCCGGTAGCAGACCTACCACCAAAAGAGACCTGAAAGGGAAGCAAGATCTTATTAGGTTTCATATTTACGGGAAATACCTGTGCGCCCAAGTGACCTCCCCGATGGTCACTTAGGCGCGGAAGTTCTTCCGGCTGCTTATTCTTACGCCTAGAACAGGTGTTCACTTGATGCTTGTCATCCCCACAGTAGAAGCAGAGACCATTCTTCCTGCGGAACTCCCTACGCTGTTGGGGGGACACGGAGGCCCTGAGTTGCATAGGTACCTCCGAGTCTTCCGTGGAAGAACGAAGCAACGGAACCTCGGGAGGCATCATGGGGGAGTCAGAGGAGAAAACACAAACACGTTCAAGTCGTCGTTCCCTGAGACGTCAGTCAAGTCGTACCGCTAAAGCCATAACCTGATCTAGCAAGTCAGAAGAGGGATAGCTAACTAGCAGGTCTGTCAGTCCCGTCATAAATGAGCCCGAGAGCAGAAAAGAAAAGATCAACGGAGGAAAGTTCAGGGGCGTCAGGAGCCAAGGAGAAGGCCCATTCTTGGGGCCCGTCCTGGAGCCGGGACATAATTGTACCCACCCGCTGGCTCTCAGAACCAGAGGAGTGGGGCTTTAAGCGAAAATAGAGCCTACAACTCTCCCGAAAGGAGAAAAAAGTCTTCCGTTCCCCTGAGAACCAGTCAGGCAACTTGAGGTGGGGTTCAAGAGGTGAGGTGAGCGGCACTACCAGGGTAGCATCAGGCTGGTTGTCCCTCTGAGCCAGGGCCTGGACCTGTAGGGAGAGGCCCTGCATTTGCTGAGCCAGGGTCTCAAGGGGGTCCATAGTAGTGTCAGGGACCAGGGTAGACTAGGTATATGGGCTTGTGATTATGTAATGTCGGGGTAGGGAAACAGACAAGTGAGCCCTAATCTACCCGCCACTCAGAACCTGCCTACTTGCAACGACCCGCCCTAGGCGACGGGGTACAACTGGGCGACGGTCCCTACACTCAATAGGTGCACGACAGACAAACAGACAAGGGTACAAAGAAGCCAGGGAAATGGGGAAGTTGCCCACGGGAACACCGTGAGCAACAAGCGAGGGGAACGAGCCGAGTCAAACCAGGAGATGAGCGAGGTACAAAAGCGCAGAGCAGAAGAGTGGTCAGAAAAGCCAAGGTCAATCACAAGCAGAGGATCAGTAGTTCAAGAAGCTGCAGCAGGGCCAGGAAACAAACAGAGAAGAATCACAAGCAAAGGAGGAACAGGAAAGGCAGGTATAAATAGACAGAGGGCGGGAGCTAGCTCCGTCTGGCCAGGCTGTGATAGGCTCTCCCACTCCTAAGCCTGCCATCCTGAGTGGTGGAAGATGGAGTCAGTCTCACAGACATAGAAGCAGGTGCAGACTGATTACCTATGGGCGTGGATACAGAAGTTGTGTCTGGCAGATCCTTTACAGTTATACACGATTTTTAGGGGCTTTCTTGAATTACAGGTTCGGTCAGAACTAGTTCGTTCCGAGTCGAACTTTTTCATGAAATTCGGCAAACCAGCCGATCCGAACTTTTCATAAGTTCGCTCATCTCTACTAGTGACACTCGTGGCACTGGTAGCATTTCTGAAAACACTACCTTAGAGGTCCTGGACGTTAGCTTCCATGACTGCCAGGTCTTCCCCAGCCCCACCCAGCAATCTGTCTATCCGATCCGCAATATGTATTAAAGGCAGAGAGCAGTACAGTACATGTAGCACAGAGAGAGAGAGAGAGAGAGAGAGAGCAGTACAGCTCATGTAGTACAACAGGTAAATAGCAGTACAGTCAGGGGTGGACATACCATTGGTGCAACCTGTGCAGTGCCTAGTGGGTCCACAGACCCTTCGTGAGAGTATGCTCAGGCCATGGACCCCGCTGGTCTATTCAAGACCATGACGACGTCACAGGAGATGCGAGCAGATATGCTGGACCTCCGGTCTCGACAGGACCAACTCCTCCAGGCGTTGAACATCCTTGCACGTCGGCAGGAGGCACAAGCTGTTGTTCCTCCTACTACACCTCCTGCCAGTGTTGGTCCTCAGACTACACCTCTTGGCAGTGTTGACCCGCGTGTTTCTTTGCCACTTCCTGACCGCTATGATGGAGAAGCAAGTACCTGTCGTCGATTTCTTAATATATGCCAGATCAACTTCAGCCTGTATAGTAGGACGTTTTCGTCTGATGGCGCAAGGGTCGCTTTCATCAGTTCTCTCCTCACCGGCAAGACTCTTGCATGGGCGAACCCTATCTGGGAGAGACAAGGCCCAGAGACCCGTGACTTCCAAGCCTTCCTCCGGACTTTTCGCATGGTGTTTGACGAGCCTGGACGAGTCTCATCCGCAGCGGCATCTTTGATTAACCTACGCCAAGGAGAAACCTCCGTGAGTGAGTATGCCATCCACTTCCGCACCCTGGCGGGAGAACTGTTATGAAACAATGAGACTCTGGTGGCTGCATTCTGGCATGGACTTTCTTTTAGAATTAAGGACGAACTTGCCGCCTGAGATCTGCCGTCTACCCTGGACGACCTCATCCTTCTGTCTGCCCGGATTGATATACGGATCCGAGAACGCCTCCAAGAGGTTCGACGGGAGGGAGCACACTCCAGTTTGGCTCCTACTTTGCAGCAACCCCTGCTGTCCTTAGATGTCGATCCTCCTAAGGAGTCTGTGATAATGGACCAGTATAAGTTATCCACCCAGGAGATGCAACGCAGACGCACGTCTGGACTCTGTCTTTATTGCGGCCTCGGTGGCCATCTTGTGCGCCTGTGTCCCCAAAGATCCCAAAACCTAAGGTTGCTAGAAGTGACAACTTTGGGTAAGAATGGACTTCCGTCTCGATTGTCCATACCTGTGACCATAGTGTCCGGCGAGAAAACGCATCAGGTCTCTGCGTATCTAGACTCTGCATCCACTGCTAATTTCATCCGTAGAGACCTGGTGGATCTTCTGCAATTACCCACCACCCCTCTGGAGAACCCGTTGACAGTTACTTCAGTGAATGAACTACCTTAGCCAGACACAGTTATAGCTGTGACTAAGCCGCTGATGCTCCAAGTGGGAGCCCTTTACTCCGAACTTCTGCCTTTCTATGTGCTATCCAAAGCTGTTAACCCTGTGTTGCTGGGCCTGCCTTGGCTCTGACTGCATGCCCCAATTCTGGACTGGAATTCTGGAGAGGTTCTCCAGTGGGGCCCTGAGTGTCAAGGTCGTTGCCTGGTGCAGATTCAGTCGGCTCAGCCTTCCCTGCCTCGGTCATTGGCAGGATTGCCGAATCATTATGCAGCATTTTCGGACATCTTCAGCAAGAGCGAGTCGGAGACATTGCCTCTACATCGGGCATATGACTGTCCTTTCTAGCTGATTCCTGGTGCATCCCTTCCCCGTGGTAGGATAAATCCTCTCTCCTTGCCAGAGACTATGTCCATATCCACCTATGTGAAAGAGAACTTGGAGAGGGGCTTCATACGAAAGTCTTCCTTCCCGGCAGGAGCCGGGTTCTCTTTTGTCAAAAAGAAAGATGGCTCTCTTCGTCCTTGTATTGACTACAGAGGTGTCAACCAGATAACGGTGAATATCCGTTGCCACTGATCTCTGAACTGCTTGATTGTATACGTGGTGCCAGGATTTTTTCTAAACTAGACCTGTGTGGGGCTTACAACCTACAATTCGCCAGGGTGATGAATGGAAGACTGCATTTAACACCCGTGATGGACACTATGAGTATCTAGTAATGCCCTTCGGCCTGTGTAATGCTCCCGCGGTCTTCCAGGAGTTTGTGAATGACATTTTCCGTGACCTCCTCTATGTTTGTATAATAGTCTACCTTGATGACATCTTGATTTTTTCTCCAGATCCTATAACGCACCAGAGACATGTCCGTCAAGTTCTACTACGATTAAGGGAGAATCGTCTGTACGCCAAGCTGGAGAAGTGCATTTTTGACAGAGATGCTTTAAACCTTCCTGGGCTACATCGTCTCGAATCGAGGTCTCGAGATGGATCCTGAAAAGGTAAAGTCTGTTCTAGAATGGCCACGTCCTTAAGGCTTGAGGGCCATACAGCGCTTTCTGGGATTCGCTCATTTTTACAGGCAGTTTATTCCAAACTTCTCCTCATTGCCTTCTCCCATCTCTAACCTCAGTAAGAAGGGTATGAACGCCAAGGTGTGGACTACCGAGTCAGAGTCCGCATTAAATAGCCTGAAGAGTGCCTTGACGTCAGCCTCTATCCTCCATCATCCGGATGCCTCTCTGCAGTTCTCGGAGGTGGACGCATCCTCTGTTGGTGCTGGTGCACTCTTGTTCCAGAGAGGTCCCAAGGGCAATTCAAGGGTATGTGGATATTTCTCTAAGCTCTCCTCTTCCGCAGAACGTAACTACTTGATTGGTGATCGGGAGTTACTGGCCATCAAATTGGCTCTGGAAGAATGGAGACATCTATTAGAGGGCGCAGCTCATCCGATCCTGATTATTACAGACCACAAGAATCTGACCTACCTCCAGACGGCCCAACTGCTGAACCCTCGTCAGGCCAGGTGGTCACTGTTCTTTACAAGGTTCCAGTTTGAACTCCATTATTGCCCCGCCGACAAGAATGTGAGGGCAGATGCCTTGTCCAGGTCTTTCGAGACGGAAGACACCTTGGAGACTCCACAGAATATTATTGATCCGTCTTGCATTATCTCTGTCAATCCCCTGCAAGTTGGGGACATTCGTCCTGGGAGGACTTTTGTGCGCCTGGCTGATCATGGAAGAATCCTCCGCTGGAGACACTCCCCTGGACTGGCAGGTCACGCGGGGGTCCGTAAGACCCGGGATCTGATTGTTCGTCATTTCTCGTGGCCCGCGCTGCCCAAGGACATTATGGACTTTGTTTCTGCCTGTTCTGTATGTGCAGCCAACAAGGCCGCTCACTCCAGACCTGCTGTTCTGCTCCAGTTATTGCCTGTGCCCAATACTCCCTGGCAGCATATAGCTATGGACTTTATTACAGACCTGCCTCTTTCTGCTGGATGCAGTGCCGTCTGGGTGGTGGTGGACCGATTTTCGAAGATGGCCCACTTCGTTCCTCTGACCGGTCTTCCTTCTGCTCCTCAGTGGGCCAAGCTGTTCATCCAACACATCTTTCGCCTGCAAGGCTTGCCGCAGCATATTGTTTCTGATCGGGAGGTTCAGTTTACCTCGAAGTTCTGGAGAGCCCTCTGCGGACTCCTCGGTGTGAAGTTGGACTTTTATCAGCCTACCATCCTCAGTCCAATGGTCAGGTCGAGAGGATTAATCAGATCTTAGAGAACTACCTACGCCACTTCATTTCCAAACAACATGATGACTGGGTGCAGTTGCTCCATGGGCAGAATTCTCCTACAACAATCACACCAGTGAGTCTACAAGGAATACACCGTTCTTCATTGTTTACGGCCAGAACCCACAAATTCCTCTCCCGGTGCCTTATACTTCCGAGGTACCAGCGGCAGACTCCACATTTAGAGACTTTCTGCAGATCTGGCAGCAGACTCGATTCTCCATCCTAATGGCAGTCGGCCGCATGAAACGGAAAGCTGACACAAAGAGAAAAGAACCTCCTCAGTTTCTTCCTGGCACGAGGGTCTGGCAAATTTGCTCCCAGGTTCCTCGGACCCTTTGAGATCCTACAACAGATCAACCCTGTCACCTATAAGCTTTGGCTGCCTCCTACCCTCAAGATCCATAACTCCTTCCATGTATCCCTCCCGAAGCCGGTGGTCCTGAACCGCTACACCAAGACTCCTAGCCCTGTGGTTGCCTCCAGCGACCCTTCAGACACCTTTGAGGTTCAAGAGATCCTAGACACCAAAAAAGTGAGAGGAGAAACCTTTTATTTGGTGGATTGGAGGGGGTTTGGTCCTGAAGAAAGGTCTTGGGAGCCAGAGGAGAACCTCAATGCTCCTGCTCTTCTGAAGAGGAGGGGGCGTAAGAGAGGGGATACTGTGATGTCCGTGGCTGCGGACTGTCAGCTCCATTCCCCTCCTGACAGCCGCAGTCACGAGTCAGTAAGCGCTAGCCCCAGCCTCCTCCTCAGGAGACGCCTGTGCTCGCGTACACTCACCTCAGCTGGATCCCATAGGGTGCGCGTGCGCACGCTCGTGCCTGCTCTTAAAGGCCTCTTGACGAACTTTTACCCGTGAGTACCCTGGACTATAAGAGGGGTCCAGCCCCCTGCTTCTATGCCTGAGTGTTGTTGTGTTCCCTAGTTTGTCTATGTGATGGCCTCCTAGTGTGTTACCTGTTCCTGTACCTGTTCCAGTTCCTGTACCTGTTCCAGTTCCTGTTCCTGCTCCAAGCATTCCATTCCTTCCTGGTCTAGCACTGTGCTGTGCCAAAGTCGTGCCGTGCTGTATCCACGTCTGACCTGCTTCACCTCGCCTGACATCTGCCTGCTGCCTAGTCCCAGCTGAGCCTGCCCTGCTGCTGTCTGAGCTGCCACGGGTACCTATACGAACTATAGACTTTCACCTGCTCCCTGTTGGCCAGCTGCCTTACCGCCAAGGCGGTATGGCCCAGTGGGTCCACAGACCCTTCGTGACAGTACGCTCAGGCCATGGACCCCGCTGGTCGATTCAAGACCATGACGAAGTCACAGGAGATGCGAGCGGATATGCTGGACCTCCGGTCTCGACAGGACCAACTACTTCACTCCAGGTGTTGAACATACTTGCACGTCGGCAGGAGACACAAGCTGCTGTTCCTCCTACTACACCTCCTGGCAGTGTTGATCCTCAGGCTACACCTCTTGCCAGTGTTAACCCAGAGGGGCAACAGACCCTTCGTGACAAGTGCATTGTAACTTTACATTTGTTATTATAAAGTGACAGAACCTAAAAGTGCAAAAATATCATAAAATACATTTACAACACATTATCTCACAAATAATGTCTTGGGGGACATTACACCATTCATATATTTATATAAGTTAATCATGTCCCCCCTTAGTCATCTTTTTTTCAAGGCTAAATAGGTTTAATTATTTTAATCTTTCCTCATAACTTAGATTCTCCATGCCCCTTATTAGTTTAGTTGCTCTTCTTTGTATTTTCTCCAACTCCAGGGCATCCTTTCTATGAACAAGAGCCCAGAACTGAACTGAATATTCTAGATGAGGCCGCACTAATGCTTTGTAAAGTTGTAATATTATATCCCTGTCCCACGAGTCCATGCCTCTTTAATACACGACAATATCTTGCTGGCCTTTGAAGCAGCTGGCCTTTGATTGCATGCTGTTATCAACAAGTGACTCCCCCAGTATAGCTCCCCCTAGAACATATGATGTATGCAGATTGTTGGTTCCCGGATGCATAATTTGACATTTATCTACATTAAACCTCATTTGCCAAGTGGGTGCCAAAACACTCAGTGTGTCCAAATCATCTTGCAATTTACTAACATATTCTATAGACTGAACAATACTACATAGCTTGGTGTCAACTGCAAAAATAGAAATAGTGCTATTTAAAGAGGCTCTGTCACCAGATTATAAGTGCCCTATCTCCTACATAATCTGATCGGCGCTGTAATGTAGATAACAGCAGTGGTTTTTATTTTGAAAAACTATCATTTTTGAGCAAGTTATGATCTAGTTTAGATTTATGCTAATGAGTTTCTCAATGGACAACTGGGCGTTTTTTTACTTTTTACCAACTGGGTGTTGTACAGAGGAGTTTATGACGCTGACCAATCAGTGATCAATCAGCGTCCTGCACTTCTCATTGTTCCAGCCCAGCTTCTTTCACTGCACAATCACACTGTGCTGTGGATCATGGTTGGCTGGAACAATGAGACATGTATGACGCTGATTAGTCACTGATTGGTCAGCCTCATACACTCCTCTGTACAACACCCAGTTGGTAAAAAGTAAAAAAACGCCCAGTTGTCCATTGAGAAACTCATTAGCATAAATCTAAACTAGCTCATAACTTGCTAAAAAATGATCGTTTTTCAAAATAAAAACCACTGCTGTTATCTACATTACAGTGCCGATCAGATTATGTAGGAGATAGTCAAGTTATAATCTGGTGACAGAGCCTCTTTAAATTGTTTATCCTGTATTATTAGGCTGAGAATAAGATAGAGAGTTAACGATTGTAGATGTGTATGTGGGCTATAAAAGCCCCAGGAAAGTTTCAAGTTCCGTTCAACTTGTTTTGTTTCCAAAGGTGGGGGCTCAGTGCGTTTCCGACAGGCTGTGTCTTTGTGTAACATGTATGTAGGTACCATAAGTAATCTTAAACCTAATTGGTTAAGCAACCACTGCAATGCATCTATACTTGTAATTGTGGGTGTCTACTATTGTTTCTACTATTGACTTTTTTATGTTATCTCCCTTTGGCATCTTGTTCTGTATAAATAAACCAAACAGGGTGTGGTTCTTCAGAGAATGCCACATGAGATACGGAAACACTTGTCTCGGTCTGTGTGTCCTCTCCGACGCATCAATATTCTGATTTGGACTCCTAGGCTGGATTCTTAGAGTACCTTTAACGCTCCCAAACCCAGGCTACTCTGACAGAGTAAATGTTCAACATTTTTCTAAGGATTTAGTATTTGTAGCTTGGAAAAAGCTGATGAGCTGTAGGTTGCGGACCCAGGGCTGTGAATCAAACTTATTATGAAATAAAACATTGAAAAGGAGATTACACATGCTAATTATACACTTGAGAATCACCTTACACTGAAGGATAGTAATTAAGGTTGCTGTAGGCTCTACTTATCTTTTTGCCATTAGGAACAATTTGCAGTGATTTGTGATAAGTGGGCACTGTCAATTGATTCTCAGCAGGGACACATTTTTTTCTATTCAATTTCCCTTTTTATGTAATGAAAAGTTTAACTTTAAACAGGCAACTTGAAATAATTTATATATATTTAAAAAGTTATATTTTTACATGATTAAATACTGTTAATGAGATAATTGCGGAATTTCAAAGAATTAGCCTCCTAAGGATCTACGACCAACCGCAGTTAACACCCGGGACGGTCACTACGAGTATCTTGTCATGCCCTTTGGACTGTGTAACGTTCCAGTGGTGTTCCAGGAGTTAGTGAACAACGTCTTCTGTGATTTTCTATATGTCTGTGTGGTGTTATATCTGGATGACATCTTGATCTGCTCACCCGACCTGACGACGCATCAGAAGAAAGTACGTCAAGTCTTGTTGCGGCTAAGGGGGAATAAATTCTATGCAAAACTGGAGAAGTTTGTATTTGAAAAGAGGTCCTTGCCCTTCCTGGGCTATATTGTCTCCGATGTCTTCAAATGGACCCGGAGAATGTAAAGGCCGTCTTGGAGTCCTCAGGGTCTCCGGAGCTATACAAACATTTCTTGTATTCGCTAATTTCAGTTCATTCCAAGTTTCTCGTCCCTTACTGCTCCCATCTCAGCTTTTACCAGAAAGGGAGTGAACGCTAAGGACTGGACCCCTGAGGTAGGGTCAGCATTCTCCAAGCTCAAGAACGCCTTAACGTCTACTTCTGTTCTTCGTCATCCTGATGATACTCAGCAGTTTTCCGTGGAGGTTGATGCCTCTTCCATTGGTGCCGGAGCACTCCTGTTTCAAAAGAACTCTAAGGGTTAGGCAGTATATTGTGGATTCTATTCCAAACTCTCCTCTCTTGCTGAGCGCAATTACTCTATTGGGGATCGAGAGTTATTCACTGTCAAGCTGGCCTTGGAAGAATGGAGACACCTGCTTGAGGGGTCTGCTCACGCCATCATCATCTACACTGACCACAAAAATCTTACATATCTGCAGTCTGCACAGAGACTAAATCCTCATCAGGCTAGATGGTCGCTGTTCTTCAGCAGGTTTCATTTTCTTCTTCATTTCCGCCCTGCAAACAAAACATTAAGGCTGATGCCTTGTCTCGATCATTTGAGACTGACGACTCAAGAGAAAGCTCAACATATTATTGAATCTTCTAGGATTATTGCCGTAAATCCTCTGCAGATCAAGGACATTCCTCCTGGAAAGATATTTGTCCGTCCTGCCGACAATAATTCTTCGATGGAAGCATAATTCCAAACTGCCAGGGCATTCTGGGGTCCGAAAGACTCAGGACTTTATTGCTCGTCATTATTGGTGGCCCTTGTTACCTAGGGATGTCTTTGGCTTTGTTTCCACCTGTGCTAACTGTGCCTTAAACAAGTCCCCTCATGCTATGCCTGCTGGTCTGCTCCAACCTCTGCCAGCACCTGATGCTCACTAGCAACACATTGCTATGGATTTTATCACTGACCTTCCCTCCTCTGCTGGATGTACTATGATCTGGTTGGTACTGGATCGTTTCTCCAAAATGGCACATTTTATTCCTTTAACGGGCCTCCCCTCTGCTCCTCATCTGGCAGATCTGTTCGTCCAACACATCTTTTGTTTAAATGGACTACCTCTTCATATTGTTTCTGACTGGGGTGTACAGTTCACGTCTAAATTCTGGAGAGTCGTGTGTAATCTTATAGAAACTGGAGTTCTCTTCTGCCTATCACCCACACTCTAATGGTCAAGTGGAGAGGATCAACCAACTCCGTAATTTTGTCTCTGTCCAACATGACAATTCCGTACAGCTCCTGCATTGGGCGGAATTCTCATACAATAACCATACAAGCGAGTCTACTGCATCCTCTCCATTCTATATTATATACAGTCAGCACTCACGCACACTGTACTTACTGGCAGCCGCGACACTGAAGGCTTGTCGGCGTCTCCCTCTCAGGAGACGCAAACGTAGGCGGCTGCACTCTCCTGCCTCTAAGGTGCACACGCGCGCCGCATCCCCGGCCATAAAGGGCCAGCGCGCCAACTAAGTGTTCCCTAACCTATCTCCTTACATCCTGGACTATATAAAGGGCTCTGCCCTTCCTCTCCTTGCCTGAGCGTTGTTGTCGTATTCCCATGTCAGTCTAAGCAAATGATCCCCTCCCAGTCTTCCCATATCCTACTTCCTGTGTCCTCTATCCCGTAACTGTGCTTGTTCCATAGCTGTATCTAGTGTTGGTGTCGTGTTGTCATCTGCCACGTTCCGTGTCATCTGTCACATCCATTGTCATCTGCTACATCCAGTGTCATCTACCACGCCATCATCTGTGTCAAGTGTGTGCCCAGAGATTGTTATTAACTGTTGTTTGGCTAGCTTCTACTTCGCTACGGCAGAGCGGCCTAGTGGGTCCACATACCCCACAGGCGTGACATGCTTAAAGCCCTTTGCCCAGCAGTACAGATTAGAAGCAGCACCTAGGGGGACACAAAGAAGCAAGAATAGATGAGAAAGGTATTTCTATATGCTAAAAACGCTGTAAATGACTTTAAAACAGCTATTAACCCCTTCCCAACATTTGACGTATCCATACGCCAAAGTCGGGTAGGGGAAGTATGGAGCGGGCTCACGCAGTGAGCTCGCTCCATATGATGCCGGTGTCGGCCGTATGTTATAGCCGTCACTTCAGAGTAACTAGCGGCATCGCGATGCCGCTAGTTTAACTCGTTAAATGCTGCAGTCAATACCGACCGCAGCATTTAAATCGTCAGAAAGAGGGGGGAGACCCCCTCTAACAGCTCATCGCGCCCCCGCAACGCAATCGCGGGGGGCGATGCTTGCTATGGCTGCCTGGGGGCTTAATGAACGCCCCCAGGTCCGCCATCTTTGTACACCTATTAAGCCTTGCCTCCGACAGGGCTTAATAGGTGCCAGACAGAATCATGATATACTACAATACATTAGTATTGCAGTATATCGTGCAAGCGATCTAACAATCGCTGGTTGAAGTCCCCTAGGGGGACTAATAAAAAAAACTAAAAATGAGTTAAATAAAGTTTTTTTTGTGTAAAAATAAAATAAAAAAATTAAAAGTTCAAAAAACCCCCCTTTTCCCCTTCCCCCCCCTAGAGCATAGTAAAAAATAAATAAAATAAACATAATTAGTATCGCCGCGTCCGAAAAAGTCTGAACTATTACAATATATAATTATTTAACCCGCACGGTGAACGCCGTAAAAAAAAAAAATTGTAAACGCCAGAATGTCTATTTTTTTGGTCACCTAATCTCCCACAAAAAATGAAATAAAAAGTGATCAAACCGTCGCATGTACACCAAAATGGTATTATTAAAAACTACAGCTTATCCCGCAAAAAATAAGCCCTCATACCACTTAATCGACGGAAAAATAATACTACTAATATAACTACATCGGGCCTCAGCCTAAGAATGGCGTATGAAACACGTCTTAAAAAATCTTCCCCATAATGCCTATTCTTCCTCCTCAGTTAACAACTTGATCCTAAGGCCTTATTCACACAAACGTAGTTCACGGCCGTGTAACTCAATGGGGCCGTTCAGACAGTCCGTGATTCTCACACAGCGTGTCCGCTACGTAAAACTCACGACATGTCCTATACTTGGGCATTTTTCGCGCATCACGCACCCATTGAAGTCAATGAGTGCGTAAAAATAACGCGCGGCACACGGATGCACTTCCGTGTGCTGCGCATGATTCGCACAACAGTTGTTAAAGAAATGAAGGGACAAATAAAAGTACCTCCTTCATTTCTGTTTATTAACATAAAAACAGAGTGTCATAACGATGTCATATGCGCGAAAATCACGCAGCCACGCACCAACTACTGATGACACACGGCACTGCAACGCACGAAAAATGCTGCGTTTTTTGCGCGAGCAAAACGCACACGTTCGTGTGAATAAGGCCTAAAGCCCGGTTCAAGCAAAGTTGATCTCAATGGGAGGCAAAAGCGTCTTTTTTTTCCCCGGGCGCCTTTTAGCGGATACGCCTTTGATCTCCCATTGAAATCAAAGGGAGGCATAAAAAAACCTGTGGCGCTCTATTCTGAGCATTTTTCGCAGCGTTTTTTTCCCGCGGTCCTTGCCTCAGCTTCAATGGCTGTGGGCAGAAAACGCAGCAAAAATCGCAGGTCAAAATCATGAAGGAATTTTGAGTCAGTTTTTTTCTGCCTGCAAAAAACTCCATGTGAACTAAGAATAAGGGCCAGTTCACATGGAGTTGTTTTACGCTGATTTTGATGCATAAAACGCATCGCAATCAGTGCCAAAAAACAGCCAAAACTGCCTCCCTTTGATTTCAATGGGAGGCGAAGGCGTTTGTTTCTCGCTTCGGCTTTTAGCCGCTCACGGGAAAAAAAAGCGGCATGTTCTTTCTTGCCACGGTTCCAGAGATTGAAATCAATGGGAGGCAGAGAAAGCATTTTACGCTGCATTTTTGATGCAAAAAACGCAGTGAACATCGCGGTAAGAAAGCTTAGGCAGGTCAAAATCTGCCTCAAAATTCCTGAAGGAATTTTGAAGCAGATTTTTTCTGCCTGCAAATTCCCCCGTGTGAACAGGACCTAACTCTGTTTTTTCTTTTCATGAAAAAGACACTGATAATTATTTATGCCAGTATTAACCAGAGAAGAGGCACACTCTCATCCTTTCCATACACTGATTCTAGTGAATCTATATTTGGTGGTTTGTGCTAATATTTCACGGACCACTTCTTTTGTTTCTATAAAAAATGGACACCGCTTTAAAATCTTACACTACATTTCATGTAGTACGACCCATGTCATCTACTACGCGACATGCTGGTGTCCAAAGGTTTACATAGGACTAACAACTAGACAACTTAGAATTCGTATCCGTGAGCATGTACGAGATATAACTGCTGCAAAGGAGATTGATGACCTAAAATTATTGAAGACTATTCCTAAATATTTTAAATTACACCATGGGTGTGACCCCAAAACATTTTTGGCTTGGGGTATAGACATGATACATTGTGGTGTCAGAGCGGGAGATGCCAAGATGCTGCTTGCTTGCACGGAAGTAATGTCGGTGAATTGTTACATTGGGAACTATGACCCCATTTGGTCTTAATGAAAAATTAAGTTTCGCAGCCTTTTTATAAGGTTATGTTAATCCTCCCCATCTTTTTGGGTTAAAACGATCTTTTTCTGTTTGTCCTGCTGTTACTTTTTATCTTTATATTTCTTTGTACTTTTATCTGTGGATTATATGATATTAACTTTGTGTTTCTCTATCCATGTTTAGATCCTGTTAGAGGATCCCTTACAGTGTCTAACATTTTGATGTCCGTGACGATATATATGCTGGGAGGAGCTTAGATGAGTGTCCGCGATGGTATACACAATATTAGGAGTCATCAGATATTTCTTTGACCGCTATCAACAGCCTTTGATGAGAGACATCTCTTAACTTAATTCAAAGGTGTTGGTCTTTCTGAATTGACAGTTTTCTTTACCTTTTATTTTGTATATTACCACATAGCATATTCACTTGTGTTGTATTGCTTTGATTTATTCGCGTCTTTTTTTTTACATAGTTTTCATGTACCTAACTCACTGTTTTCACTTATTGTGCTTTATTTTGTGTTAATTTTGTATTGATACACTATATCGCGATTTATTTATTGTAAGGGAATTAGGTAGCGGGTCAGTCGTCTCCTGGGGTAGACGAGCATTCGGTATCAAACACGCCAGTAAATTTCAGTCCGCACAGCAAAGATGTGGTACTACTGGCCTCAGCCAGTTTTATTTACAGGTTGTACATGAAATAAAAAAGAAAACAAATAAAAGAAAACTCTATGCCTGTCCGGCACTAACTATACAGTCAGGTATCCTAACTAACACAGTGCAGGCCTAATGCCTGGCACCATAAACCATGCAGACCATACAACCTGTTATGAATGCAGTCTGTTTGCTCTCACAAGCTCCTCTCCCCAGGCTGAGAGAGAGTGTGACTGAACTGCAGCCTTTTTAAAGGGCTATCACACCTGACCCCTGATTAATAGCTAGACAGCCCAAGACCAGGACTGTGTGGATGGAGTGGGGACCCACACATCTCTCCCCACTCCTACAACCAGGCCCTTTTCCAGGTTTTAGACAAAACCTATTGCAGAGGGAGAACCACATTCTCTGCTGAATTTATTCCTTGGTTGTTTTCAGATAGTAGAAGACAGAAATCTTGGGGAAATATAGACCCCATCCACAACCTGTCCACATGGTCTGTCACATTTCCTCCCCCCCTGTTTCAGACTAGTGGCTGCAACACATCTGGTCACACAGCAATGAACTCGGGACAATGCATCTGCATTTCCCATTTGAGTCCCTGGCCTGTGTTTTACAGTAAATCTATATTCCTGTAAGGCCAAGAACCATCTTGTGAGCCTCCTATTTTTCCTCTTTGTTTTCACACATCCACTTAACCCCTTAACGACCGCCCACCGTCTTTTGACGTCAGGCGGTGCATGTACTCAGTCTACAGTGACACCTTTTGGCGTCCCTGGTGACATCTGCACTAAAAACTGGCTGTAAGTAACAGGTCCAGTTCTTAGTGCAGCCATCAGGACCTGTCGATTTCGTCGTAACAGCATGTGACCGCTGTGACAGCCAATCACAGCGGTCACATGCTGTTACTGCGTACAGAGCCGCCGGGAGTGTCTAAATGACAGCTCCTGCTCTAAGAACGAGCTGTTGCTAGCAGCTCTGTTCTTAGAGCAGTGATCAGGAGCCAATAGTATTGGTTCCTGATCTTTTGTGATCACTATGAGATCCAATCATAGTGATTACTACTGTAAAATAAAAGTAAAAACATGTATCTGTTTCTCCTCACTGTTCTAGCTGTGGAGAGAAACAGATACAAGTGTGTCAGTGTCCCCACACAAAATCACTTGTCCCTTACACAGTTTATTAAAAAAAACAACAACATTTTTTTCAGTATTTTATAGTATATAGTATATACATATATATATAAATATATTTACTGTATATACTAAGAATCGTACTATAAACTACTTTCTTTTTAGGGTACGCTGTTAGACGGCGTGTACGCTGTTAGGCCTCATGCACACGACCGTAGCCGTGTGCACGGCCGTGATTTTCGTGTCGGCCGGCTGGGGACTGTCAGCCGCAGGCCGCCCGCAAATCGCGGGACATGCACATGGCTGCCACCATTGTTTTCAATGAGCCCGGACCGCAGAACAGGGCCGTAATAAAGACATGCCCGTTCTTTCTGCGGTCCGGGCTCCCGGGCCGTGCAAGGACCGGAAAAACTACGGTCGTGTGCATGGCCCCATAGAAAAGAATGGGGCCGCAATTCTCCCGTGGATTTTCGGGGGAATTGCGGCCGCAAAAACACGTTCATGTGCATGGGGCCTTAGACGGCGTAGGGTGCTGTTCTGGGCTTGGGTTTACGGTTTGTGTTAGGCGTAGGGTTTAGGTTTAGGTTTGAAAAAAAACAAACTAAAAAAAAACAATTAAAAAAAAAAAACATTTAATTTTAGTGTTTAGTGTTTAGTGTTCTATTAGTGTTCTTAGTTGATTAGGCTTCATGCACACGACCGTGCTCGTAATTACGACTCGTAATTATGAGCACGGCCGGCCGCGGGCAGCCGGCCGCTTTTGCGAGCCGTGCTGTCATTATAAAGTATAGCAGCACGGCCCGTAAAATAGAAAAATAGAACATGTTCTATTTTTTTAATGGCACGGGCACCTTCCCGTGAAAAAACGGGAAGGTACCCGTGGGTAACAGAAGTCTAAGTGCCCGTTATTGCAGGTCGTAATTACGACCCGCAATAACGGGTGTTTTTAGGCCTTAGTTGATAAAAAAAAAAAAATTAAACCACTAGTTCCATTTATTATTTGCGGTTTAGACTGTATTATCATTATGGCTGCCAGAAGATACAGCGTTGAGGAAGCCTATCAGATGCTATGCTCAGATACGGATTCTGCATGTGAAGTTGAGCTTTTAGGGTATGTGCACACGTAGTGACCAAAACGTCTGAAAATACGGAGCTGTTTTCAAGGGAAAACAGACCCTGATTTTCAGACGTTTATTGAGCAACTCACGGTTTTCGCTGCGTTTTCGCTGCGTTTTTTACATCCGTTTTTGGAGCTGTTTTCATTGGAGTCTATGAGAAAACGGCTCCAAAAACGTCCAAAGAAGTGTCCTGCACTTCTTTTGACGAGGCTGTATTTTTACGCGTCGTCGTTTGACAGCTGTCAAACGACGACGCGTAAATGACAGGTTGTCTGCACAGTACGTCGGCAAACCCATTCAAATGAATGGGCAGATGTTTGCCAACGTATTGTAGCCATATTTTCAGACGTAAAACGAGGCATAATACGCCTCGTTTACGTCTGAAAATAGGTCGTGTGAACCCAGCCTTACTTGACAGCGAAAGTGTCGCTTCAAGGGATTCTATGGATATGAGACCCAGCACCAGTGATATGGGAGACGGCGCAGTTGCCACAACGTCCGTTCAAAGTGCAGCCCCTGAAATTGCACAACCCCACCAAACCGATTTAGTGTGGGAACCCACGAGTTTATTTTCTCCCACCATAAATGACTTTATTGCTACTCCTGGCATACAAATTTGTATGCCAGGCAGTACATTGCCAATAAGCCTTCGTCACCTAATGCCAGGTTGTGGAATCCCACAAATTTCAAAGGGCGTCTCTCATTCCGTCAATTCATACCCTCAAAAAGTGCAAAATACGGGGTAAATATCTACAAGTTATGTGAAAGCACTACTGGCTACACATGTGCATTTAAGATCTACGAGGGTAAAGACAGTGAATTTAATCCACCAGGGTGCCCTCCAAATATTGGTACCACTGGTAAGATTGTGTGGGATTTAATTGGCCCTTTCCTACACAAGGGGTATCATGTATACATGGACAGTTTTTATACCAGTGTGCCATTGTTTAGCGCCCTTCATTGTGCCAACACCGGAGCCTGTGGCACAATACGCAGGAATCGCAAAGGTTTCCCAAGTCAACTTGTGGATAAAAAACTACGAAAGGGGGAGTCATGCGCTTTTCAAATTGAGAAGATGCTGGCTTTAGAATTTCGTGACCGCAAGGACGTCTACATGATCAGCACTGTCCATTCAAGTGCAACAGCAACTATTAGAGAACGTGGGGCCTCTGCAGATAGACAAAAGCCTGTGTGTGTCATCGGCTATAACAAATTCAAGTTGCGATGCAGAACGCATTTGTCCTGTACAAAAAATCAGCGGGCAGGGCGACATTCTTTGAATTTCAGGAGAAAGTGATTGAAGATCTCCTATTTCAATCTGCAGACCAGAGAGTAGTCCATGAGTCAGAGGATGTACACCGACTTGTTGAAAAACATTTTTTACACCCCATCCCTTCAACATCTAACCAAAAATACCCCAAAAAACGGTGTCGGGTCTGCAGCAAACGAGGACAGCGAAGTGAGTCACGATATTATTGTTCCGCTTGTCCTTCCAACCCTGGTCTATGCATAAGTCCCTGTTTTGTCCTTATCAATACACTATGGGCTTTATTACAGTTTTGTTCGGGTTTTTGGTGGACCTCTTACACCCGACAATACTTCTAGAAATAGCGACATTAATTTGGGGAGTAGTGGTCCTTTACTGTATCTATACATACGGTGTGGGACACTGCCCCTTTATATATTCTACAGGTGATTGGTTGTTTTGTGCACATGGCGGTTCCTACTTTGCCGGGCAGGGGCTTGTTATGGTGTACCGCGTCACTTGGCATATTCGTCCCTTATATAGGGATTGATGGAGCTAAAGAGACGTTGTATGACCAGTCACTTTGAATAATAAAGTCATTACAGCCCTACAAATTTTCTTTCATCCTGTGAACATGCTCTAGTTTTCCACATAGCTGGATACATTCTTCCTCCTTTTTTTTGGATATATTGCCTTTTTCCGCCAACAGTTTAATACATTTTCCCACTCTAACTTAATATATATCAGAGCGGGTTGATATACATAATGTCTATGGACTGACATGATTTCAGGACAGCTGCTTTCTTAGCACGACATAGTCATAGGGTGTAGAAACTGTTAGGGACATCTATTTCTCAATCTAGAAAAGTAGAATCCTCCCATTTTCAAAGCAAAATGTGTGTCCTGAAAGCCTCCGGGTGCTCCCTTCCTTTTGGGTCCTGCCGTGTGTCTAGGAAACACATTAGGGCCACAATGGGGATATTTTTGAACACAGGAGAAACAGGGTGATTCATTTTCTGGTGCATTTCCTTATTCTCATGTCCTCTGTACAAGAAATCTGACCTTAAAATGACACATTTGTGAAAAAAAGTGAAATAAAATTTTCTTTCCACCTGCTTTGCATTAATTCCTGTGAAAACTGTGGTGTCAAAATACTTAGTACACACCTAGATGAATACCTTAAGCGGTCTAATTTTCAAAATGGGGTCATTTATGGGGAGTTTCTATCTTTTTGGCAGCTCAGTGCCTCTATAAATGTGTAATGGAACCTGAAACATTTTCAAGCCAAACGTGTGTCCTGAAAGCCTCCGGGTGCTACCTCCCTTTCGGGCCCTGCCGTGTGTCCAGGCAACGCATTAGGGTCACAATGGGGGCATTTTTGAAAATGGGAGAAACAGGGTGATAGATTTTGGGGGGTGTTTCTTCATTCTCATGGTCGCTTTTCAAAGAAATCGGTCTTCAAAGTGATACTTTTATATAAAAAGTGTTTGTTTTTTTTATTTCACCTGCTATGCATTCAATTTAGCAAAAAACTGTGGGGTCAAAATACTCACTACAGCCCTAGATAAATACCTTAAGGGGTCTAGTTTTCTAAATGGGGTCGATTATGGGGAGTTTCTATCGTTCTGGTAGTTCAAAACCTCTCCAAATGTACAGTGGGGCCTAAAACATTTTCACGCAAAATATGAGACCTGAATGCCTCCGGTTGCTCCCTTCCTTTCGGGCCCTGCCGTGTGTCGAGGCAACGCATTAAGGTCACAATGTGGGCATTTTTGAAAACCGGAGAAACAGGGTGATAGATTTTGGGGTGTGTTTCTTCATTCTGATGGTCGCTTTACAAAGAAATCGGTCTTCAAAGTGATACTTTTATATAAAAAGTGTTGTTTTTTTTTTATTTCACCTGCTATGCATTAAATTTAGCAAAAAACTGTAGGGTCAAAATACTCACTACACCCCTAGATAAATACCTTAAGGTGTCTAGTTTTCTAAATGGGGTCGTTTATCGGGAGTTTCTATCGTTCTGGTAGTTCAAAACCTCTCCAAATGTACAGTGGGGCCTAAAATATTTTCAAGCAAAAATGAGACCTGAATGCCTCCGGTTGCTCCCTTCCTTTCGGGCCCTGCCGTGTGTCCAGGCAACGCATTAGGGTCACAATGTGGGCATTTTTGAAAACAGGAGAAACAGGGTGATAGATTTTGGGGTGCATTTCTTCATTCTCATGGTCGCTTTACAAAGAAATCGGTCTTCAAAGTGATAATTTTATGAAAAAAGTGAAATTATATGTTTTTACGCCTGCTTTGCATGAATTCTTACAAAAAAACTGTGGGGTCAAAATACTTACAACACCCCTTAATAAATACCTTAAGGGGTGTAGTTTTTAAAATGGTGTCACTTGTGGGGGTTTCCACCATTCTGACACCTATGAGCCTCTGAAAACCTGGCTTGGTGCAGGAAAACAAAATGTACTTCAAAATGTATAAAATCATTACTAAACTTGTAAGTCTTCTAAATTGCTCAAAAAAATTTTTTTTTTTTCAAAAGTGCTGCCAAAATAGAGTAAAGCGATGGAAATATATATTTAATAAAAAAAAATTGTACAGTATGTATGTACATATGTGACATATTGCAGTTAAAAATAGGGAAAAATGATAATTTTTACAAAATTTCTTCAATTTTTCTATTTTTTCATTAATTTCCGCAAATCGTATCAGTCTACTTTTACCACTAAAATAAAGTACAACATGTGACGAAAAAACAATGTCAGAATTACTTGGATATTCAAAACTTTCGCACAGTTATTCTTTGATAAAGTCAGACATACCAGATTTAACAAATCTGGCTTGGTCATTAAGGTCTTTTCAGGCCCTGTCATTAAGGGGTTAAGGGGGCATGATCTGTGATTGATTCAAAGTCACGACCAAGAAGGTAATAGCGGAGTGCCTCCAGTGCCCATTTAATAGCAAGGCACTCTTTATCAACTATAGCATATTTTTTCTCATGGTCGTTCAGCTTTCTACTCAGCTATAGTATAGGATGTTCTTCCCCATTTCGTACCTGTGACAGTACAGCCCCCAGACCCACATCAGATGCATCCGTTTGTAGAATAAATTCTCTTTTGAAATCTGGGGTAATCAATACCGGCTGAGCACACAAAATGTTTTTAAGAGCCTGAAATGATTGTTCAGCCTCCGGTGTCCACTTGACCCTTACAGAGTCTTTCCCTTTAGTCAGGTCTGTCAAGGGGACTGCCAGTGAAGCAAAGTTTGGTATAAATCTTGTATAGTAGTCTGTGATCCCCAGGAAAGCACAAACTTGCTTCTTGTTTACAGGGTGAGGCCAACCTTGGATGGCTTCAATTTTATTTACTTGGGGCTTCACCAAACCACGGCCAATTGTATACCCCAGATACTTGGCTTCCTCCAATCCAATTGTAATTTTTTTGGGATTGGCAGTAAATCCCGCCTCGGCAAAGGAAATCAACAACTGCCTGTACTCTAGGTAAATGGGATTCCCAATCTGGACTTTGGATGATGATGTCATCAAGGTATGCTGCTGAATACCGCATGTGGGGTCTTAAAATGTTATCCATAATTCTCTGAAAAGTTGCTGGTGCCCCATGTAAACCAAAGGGCAGGACAACATAATGAAACAACCCATCAGGCGTAGCAAAAGCTGTTTTTTCCTTAGCGTCTTCAGAAAGAGGTATTTGCCAGTACCCTTTAGTTAAGTCTAGGGTTGTTATATATCGTACACTTCCTAGTCTATCAATGAGTTTGTCAACCCGCAGCATCAGGTAAGCATCATAGAATTGAGTTTACGGAAGTCATTGCAAAACCTCCAACTGCCATCTGGTTTTGGAATGAGGACTATTGGGCTAGACCATTGACTATGGGATTCCTCAATTTCTCCAAGGTCCAACATTTTCCTTACCTCCTCTGTAATAACCACTCTCCTTGCCTCTGGTATTCTGTAAGGTCTCAACTTAACCTTTTTACCTGGTTCAGTAATGATGTCATGTTTAATTAGACTGGTGCTACCTGGGATCTCAGAAAAAAAATCCTTATTTCTAATTAGGAAACTTTGCACCTTGAGTATTTGCCAGGGTGTACGGTACAGTTACCTCTGGCAGCAATGGCTTCTTCGAGCCTACATGCTTAGGCTGAGACAAAGTTCCTGCAGCAAGAGAGTGTCTGTCTTTCCATGGTTTTATTAGATTTATATGGTACACTTGCTCAGGCTTCCTTTTCCCTGGCTGACGAATTTTGTAATTCACCTCGTTTAATTTTTCAATTACCTCAAAGGAGCCTTGCTACTTAGCCAGAAATTTACTTTCAATGGTTGGTATAAGAACAAGTACCCGGTCACCTGGTGCAAAAGAATGTACTCTGGCACTGCGGTTAT
Source organism: Rhinoderma darwinii (assembly GCF_050947455.1). Classification (NCBI taxonomy): domain Eukaryota; kingdom Metazoa; phylum Chordata; class Amphibia; order Anura; family Rhinodermatidae; genus Rhinoderma; species Rhinoderma darwinii. The sequence continues at coordinate 98,201,127 of NC_134692.1, forward strand.
ACACCCTTTGTTGTGCCACCTGAGCCTGGGCCATATGTTCTTTAACAATGGGCCTTACTGCTGAGATTCGATCTTGCATTTCTGAAATGTGTTCAATGACACTGCTATAGGGTGTAGCTTCTCCTTCCCAGGATTCTTTTGCTATACCTAAAATGCCGCTGGGATGACGACCATATAGCAATTCAAATGGAGAATACCCTGTGGATGACTGAGGGACCTCACGTACTGCAAACATGAGATAAGGAAGAAGAAAATCCCAGTTTTTCCCATCTTTAGCCACAACTTTCATTAACATCGCCTTTAGTGTTTTATTAAATCTTTCTACTAATCCATCAGTCTGTGGGTGGTAGACCGATGTACGCAGTTGTGTGACCTTAAACAATTTACACAACTCCTTCATTACTCGTGACATATAAGGGGTACCCTGGTCTGTAAGGATCTCCTTTGGTATTCCCACTCGACTGAACACCTGCACCAACTCTTTTGCGTAATACGTCATCCAAGACCATCGCTATGGTATAGCTTCAGGATAACGAGTAGCATAATCCATAATAACTAAAATATGTTGGTGGTTTTGTGACGATTTTATAATAGGCCCTACTAGGTCCATTGTTATTCGCTCAAATGGCACCTCAATAATTGGTAGAGGCACCAAGGGACTACGATAGTGTGGTCTGGGAGCCGAAATCTGACACTCAGGGCAGGAATCACAATAATTTTTCACATCTTTGTGAACCCCAGGCCAAAAAAATCTTTGTAGGATTCTCTCAGTGGTTTTTTCAACTCCCAAATGTCCCCCCATAATGTGGCCATGAGCAAGATCTAGCACTGTTGTTCTAAATGCTTTAGGGACCACTAATTGTCCCAAAAGATCTTCTCCCTTTTTTACCACCTGATACAACAGGTCTCTTTTTATAGCCATGTAGGGAAAAGAAAGTCTAGTATCTGGCTCCACCAGTTCCTCATCAATAACCTTCACATTTTCCCTGGCTCTCATTAGGGTAGGATCTTTTAACTGCTCAGCACCAAACAGATATTTTCTCACTTCAAGATCAGGCATATTGTCAGTCAGGGGGTCTTCTCTCTCTGGATTGCTCTGACTCTCTGTAGGGACAGTATCACTATGGTCAGCTTCCTGGGGGAGTCTCCAGCCATGACAGAAAATGGAAAAGTGTGTGTGCGTCTACCGCAGCCACTCCCCCAGGCATATATACTTCTGTACTAGAGTTACCCCTAACATTTTTGTCCTCATATACAGGCAGTGTAATAGTAATTCTATTTTCCCACAACTTCCAGAAATCTTGGAAATCTCGCCCCACAATGACATCATGCATTAACAATGGTACTAAACCCACCGTGAACTTTTCTGCACCAAACTGGGTGTTTATTTCCACCATAGCAGTGTGATAATCACGGGCATCCCTATGTATGCAAATTACATCGATGGTCTTATCCTGCCATTTTCTGGGGTTTACTAAATCAGACTTTACCAAAGTCACCAAACTGCCTGAATCTAATAATGCCTTTACATCTTTACCTTCCACAGAAATAGTGCAAATTTGTTTCTCACCAGCTACATTAGGCAATGCAGTACATGTTGGCCGAGCATGCAAAGACAAACTATGGTTTATATATGCAGCATCACATTGCATAGGTTCATCAGTCATTGGGCAATTAGCAATCACATGACCTGGCATATGACATCTAAAGCATCTTATTAAGTCTTTACTGAGTCGCTAATAAGCCACAGACCTCCCTGGCACAGTTTGCCAGTCTCTAGACCCTTCAGTCTCTCCAGAAGTAGGCACAATTCTATCAGATCTGCCAGCCCCCTTTTCCCTTAGAACAGTCTTACCAGGTAATCCTGTAGTTCTCCACTGTGGGGCTAGGGTGCGCTGCGGCAGATTCATCAGCTCCTCGGCTGCTGTGTACCTCTCCACCATCTCTACTAGCTGGTCAGCATTTTTGGGATCCCCATGGCTTACCCACTTGCTTGAGGCAACAGGCAGGGACCTTAAGTATTGATCCATTACCACCCGTTCCACCATCTGTGGACCTGTCAGGATCTCCGGCTGCAACCACTTCTTGGTAAGGTGGATGAGGTCGTGCATTTGAGAGCGAGGAGGTTTGTCCATTTGGTAAGCCCAGTTGTGCACGGACGGAAACTCCCAGTCTGGTTAAAATTTCCTTTTTCAGCTTGTCATAGTTTATGGCATCCTGGTTATCCAAGTCAAAGTATGCCTTCTGCGGTTCCCCTGAAAGGAACGGTGCCACAAGTCCTGCCCACTGTTCCTTTGGCCAACCCTCTCGTTCAGCGGTTCTTTCAAAGGTTGTTAAGTAGGCTTCCACGTCATCTGCTGCCAACATCTTTTGCAAAAAATGGCTAGCTCTTATTGCTGTAGAACTGGCACCTGCTGCAACTGGAACCCTTTCAACCACACTGGCTAGTTGCTGCACAACACCTTTTAAAGCTTCCCGGTCTTTTCTTTGTTCGGCTTGTGTAGCCTCCAGTTGGGCAGTCAGTCTGCGGTTTGTTTCATCCAGAGCCATCTGCTGCACCCTGGTAGCCTCCTGTCGTGTTGCCACAGCATGCAGCATCGCTTTAACCGGTTAAGGACTAGGCTGTTTTACAGCTAAATGACCAGAGCAAATTTCACAATTTTGCTATGCGCTTCTTTAGATGACTATAACTCAGCAGGTGAATAAAGTTCATCTTTGAATTTTACACTCTTTTTAAAGGACAGATAGGGCTTTGTTTTAGTGGCATTTGTCAGTATATATCATTTTTATTTTTTTCTCTAAAGTGGGCAAAATTGGAAAAAAATTCAAGAATTTAGCAATTGCGTCAGTTTATGCCAGCATTTTTCACACACGGTATGGACCACGGACAAAATTAATCTCCTTTCACATTCTTCCACTTCTCCTGTGCATGGGGATACCAAATATGTGTGCCTTATTCACTGTGCGGGCATGTGCCAGGGCTTGGCACAAAAGGAGGCTTTTTGGCCTTTTTGGTCCAGGAATTCTGCATTTGATTTTATAGCCGCATACTGTTTTCTTGGGGGTGTAATGCTGCTGAAACATTAGAAACACCCTATAAATGACTTCATTCACACAAGTAGACCCCACAAGGTTTCCTTCAAGGGGTTTATCATATTTTTAGACAGTCCAGTTTTGTTCTGAAAGTTTCTTGAATAAGATGGAACAAAATAAAATCAGCACTTTTTTAGCAAATGCGTCAGTTTAGGCTAGTATTTTTCACACACGGTATAGACCATGGACAAAATTCATCTCCTTTCACATTCTTCCACTTCTCCCGTGCATGGGGATACCAAATATGTGTGCCTTATTCACTGTGCGGGCATGTGCCAGGGCTTGGCATAAAAGGAGGCTTTTTGGCCTTTTCGGTCCAGGAATTTAGCATTTGATTTTATAGGCGCATACTGTTTTCTGGGGGGCGTAATGCTGCTGAAACATTAGAAACACCCCATAAATGACTTCATTCACACAAGTAGACCCCACAAGGTTTCCTTCAAGGGGTTTATCATATTTTTAGCAAGTCCAGTTTTCTTCTGAAAGTTTCTTGAATAAGATGGAACAAAATAAAATCAGCGCTTTTTTAGCAAATGCGTCAGTTTATGATAGCATTTTTCACACATGGTATAGACCACGTACAAAATTCATCTCCTTTCACGTTCTTCCACTTCTCCCGTGCATGGGGATACCAAATATGTGTGCCTTATTCACTGTGCGGGCATATGCCAGGGCTTGGCATAAAAGGAGGCTTTTTGGTCCAGGAATTCTGCATTTGATTTTATAGCAGCATACTGTTTTCTTGGGGGCGTAATGCTGCTTAAACATTAGAAACAGCCCATAATTGACTTCATTCACACAAGTAGACCCCACAAGGTTTTCTTCAAGGGGTTTATCATATTTTTAGACAGTCCAGTTTTCTTCTGAAAGTTTCTTGAATAAGATGGATCAAAATAAAATTAGCAATTTTTTAGCAAATGCGTCAGTTTATGCCAGCATTTTTCACACACGGCATAGACCACGGCCAAAATTAATCTCCTTTCACATTCTGCCACTTCTCCCGTGCATGGGGATACCAAATATGTGTGCCTTATTTATCACATAGAGAAGTAGGAGGGCGGACGATAGAAGAAGTTTATTTCACAAATCGCTTTTTTTCAAAGCTGGTTTTACAAAGCTAAACAGAGTTTCTATAACACTTCCAAAATATCTGCTCTTGAAGCAGAAATCCCAAAATATTCATCTAGGGGTATAATGGGAATTTATTTTTTGGGGTTTTCTAAAATAAGAAATTGAAGGTTTATGCAAATGGAGCTCTCCAGCAGATGAACTTTAGAGAATATGCAAACATGACATCCACCCCCCACCCATTCCCTCCCTCACCCTTGGAGTAAAATCAGGGGAAAAATAAAAACGTAATGTAGGGCAAATATATTTTCAACGAATTAACTAAAATCTAATAATTCAGAACAGTGTGGTATTTTTTAAAACATGGCTCAATGCACAGGCCTGGTTGCGAGGGACATGAGGGACAGAAATATCGGAAATCTTTGCGGTGCCCGTCTTTTCTGCAGACGCGGCACTTTTTCTGAGGGTTGCTTCTGGTTGCTGTTGGGGGAATCTGACTGATGAAGTGTCTTTCAGTCAGTCGCGTGACATCCTCAGACTGGTGGCATTCTCGGGTGTCCTGAACATCAAAAATGAGGCCTTCAATAATTTTTTCCTGGAAATCCAGGTATGTGTCTCTGCCTCTGTTTTTTTTGTACAGCACAAATGAGTTGTGGATGGCCACCTGTAACAAATAAATGGCCACTTTTTTGTACCAGGTTTTAGTTTTGCGTTTTACTAAATAGGGCTGTAAAACCTGGTCGCTTAAATCCACCCCCCCATGTACTTGTTATATTCGGACACGCTCACTGGTTTGTGCTTGTCCGATGTTGCCCCCCTTTCCCTCACTGCCACTGTTCCTGCGGTATGAATCGTGCTTAGCACATACACATCTTTGCGATCCCTGAACTTGACCGCCAGCAATTCTTCAGATGCATAAGCACAGGAGTCCCCCTTTACCATGCGCTTCCCCACTAATTGCTGTGGAAAACCAATTCTGTTTTTGCGCATGGTACCACATGCCCCAGTCCTTGCAGCATGCAAATGCCTAAACAGGGGCACACTGGAATAAAAATTATCACAGTACAGGTGGTACCCCTTGTGAAGCAGAGGCTGCATTATCTCCCACACGATCTTACTGCTGGTGGAAAGATCAGGGGGGCAGCCAGGAACATTTATTGTGCGGTCCCGCCCTTCATAAATCCTGAAGGCGGTGGTATATCCTGACCCGCTTTCACACAATTTGTAGAGCTTAACGCCATATCTTGCCCTTTTTGAAGGTAGATATTGGCGAAAGCTAAGTCTGCCATGAAAGTTGAGGAGGGATTCGTTCACGCTTACATTCTGCTCAGGGGTGTAGAGTTGCAGAAATAAATTATTCAGGGAATTTATTAGCGGTCTTATTTTGAACAACCGATCCCGGTTTGCATCGGTACTTGGGGGGGCCTGTGCGTTGTCATTGAAGTGGAGGAACCTCATTATTGTCTCATAACGAGACCTGGGCATTACTGCAGAATATACTGGGGTGGCTTGGGCGGGTCTTGTTGACCAGTAAGACCTAATGGAGGGCTTTTTGACAATACTCATATTTAGGCTGAGCCCCAATTTTTTTTTTAATTCCTGCAAATTGGTGGGCGTCCAATCTCTGGCATGGGTGGATGAAGGTTTCTGCCTTATATATTGCGTGGCATATAAATTTGTTTCGTGGACAATCTGATTTAGGATGTCGTCCGTTATAAATAAATGGAAGTAATCCATTTGGACAAAATTTGTATTGTCCACGGTTATGCCAGGAGTGGCAGTAAATCCGTGGATTCTAGGCCCAAAAGATGGGGCAGGTGCCCATACAAGAGCCTGGACTGAAGGGACCAGGCTGTCCCGTGCAACAGCGCTACTTGGCCCTGCGCTTTCATGTTCTGCAGTTTCAACGTCCCCTGAAGATGAACCTGAAGTGACGCTGTCATCGTCACTACCTAAAACAGGTTCCATCTCGGACGCCATCTCTGATGCGGTCTCCGACTCAGACCACAGCATGGCGTATGCCTCCTCGGCGCTAAACAACTTCCTCGCCATAACGTAACTAACACTAACACTAACTAAACAGATTTTAATTTTATTTTTTTATAAAACACACAAACTAACTGGTATATATATCTACACTACCGCTAACAAAAAAATAAATCGCTATTGCTATATATATTATATATATGTGGATGTATATATAATTATATACTCCCTACCTGCCTATTCTAATAGAATAAAAGAAAGAAAGGTAGATAAATAGAAAAAAAGATAGATGGATAGATAGATTGTATAGATAGATAGAAATCTATCTATACAGAGAATGTTTTATGAGTGTAACTGTATTTTTTCACTGTAATCTTCTGGCAGCAATTCTCTCGATTCTCTTCTTCTCCTCAAACTGAAACAATGTTTCAGGAGAAGAAAAGAGGCAGGAGATTTACTGCCCGAAAAGACAAAATAAAACAAATGTGGTCGCTGTGATAGGTTTTCACAGCGACCACATGTTCAGGGACCATCAGATTGGTCCCTGATACTCTGCCCAGTGCCCAGAGCTGTTGGTAACAGCGTGGGCACAGGGCTGTGTGCACGCGATCGCATGCACACTGTTTTCTATGCAGAAATGCATGTGATCGCTGTGATTGGTTGTCACAGCGATCACATGTTCAGGGGCCAAAAGATTGGCCCCTGACATTCTGCCCAGTGCCCATGGCTGTTAGCAACAGCCAGGGCATAGAGCTGTGTGCACGCGATCGCGCGTGCACAGTCTCTGAAGTGCCGCCGTAAATAGTCTATACGGCGGACTTCAGAGACCCTGACCGCTGGCCGTATAAATACGGCCAGCGGTCGGGAACCTGTTAAGCATCTCTTCCATCTTCTAAGGTGCAGAGTATCAGTCTTTGGAAAAATGCAATATATAAGGGACTCTGGCCCTTTGAGGTGTTTTTTTTTTTCCACAGTGCCTAAAGCTTCCTCCACCAATTGTAAGGGAATTAGGTAGCGGGACAGTCGTCTCCTGGGGTAGACGAGCATTCGGTATCAAACACGCCAGTAAATTTCAGTCCGCACAGCAGAGATGTTGTACTACTGGCCTCAACCAGATTTATTTACAGGTTGTACATGAAATAAAAAGAAAACAAATAAAAGAAAACTCTATGCCTGTCTGGCACTAACTATACAGTCAGGTATCCTAACTAACACGGTGCAGGCCTAATGCCTGGCACCATAAACCATGCAGACCATACAACCTGTTATGAATGCAGTCTGTTTGCTCTCACAAGCTCCTCTCCCCAGGGTGAGAGAGAGTGTGACTGAACTGCAGCCTTTTTAAAGGGCTATCACACCTGACCCCTGATTAATAGCTAGACAGCCCAAGACCAGGACTGTGTGGATGGATTGGGGACCCACCGATCTCTCCCCACTCCAACAACCAGGCCCTTTTCCAGGTTCTAGATAAACCTATTGCAGAGGGAGAACCACATTCTCTGCTGAATTTATTACCTGGTTGTTTTCAGATAGTAGAAGACAGAAATCTTGGGGAAATATAGACCCCATCCACAACATGTCCACATTGTCTGTCACATTATGCTTATGATATTTTTTCACTAATTGTGCACTTACTTTATGCAGCTCTCTATATATTTGTATATATTTCTTTATGGGCTCTTTTTGATCCCTTGTATATACTCTGGGGCGTAGCTAGAGGCTCATGGGCCCCGATGCAAAAATTGTTACTGGGCCCCCCCCCCGCAAACTTCTCATGGCCGACGGTCCGCTTTCAGCTGCATCGCTGGGTCTCCTACGTGACCCAACAATGCGCACTAGCAGCCGGGGCGTCACTAAGGCTGGGTTCACACACACTATTTAAGGACGTAATTCGGGCGTTTTAGCATTGAATTACGTCCGACAATGCGGCTCAAAAGCGTCGGCAAACATCTGCCCATTCATTTGAATGAGTCTTACGATGTTCTGTGCCGACGGTCATTTTTTTACGCTGTCAAAAGGCGGCGCGTAAAAAAGACGCTCGCGTCAAAAAAGTGCCTGTTACTTCTTCAGACGTAAATGGAGTCGTTTTCCATGGACTCCATGTAAAAACAGCTCCAATTACGTCCGTAATGGACGCAGCAAAAGACGCCTGCACATGCCTTTATGGCTGAAATTACGGAGCTGTTTTCTCCTGAAAACAGCACCGTAATTTCAGCCGTAACAGACGCTGCCGTGTGAACATACCCTCAGGGCTTAAAATGTCCGGGAAATAGCCCCAATACATATGTGTCCGCCCCAAAATAAAGTGTGTATATGAGACAGCATAGCATATCTATAGCACTACGACCCTATAAACTATGGATAGGATTAGATACAATGGCTGAGCAGACAGTATCACACATGATCGGATTAGATACAGTGGCTCAGAAGGCAGTATCACACATGATAGGATTAGATACAGTGGCCCAGCAGACAGTATCACACATGATAGGATTAGATACAGTGGCTCAGCAGACAGTACCACACATGATAGGATTAGATACAGTGGCCCAGCAGACAGTATCACACATGATAGGATTAGATACAGTGGCTCAGCAGACAGTACCACACATGACAGGATTAGATACAGTGGCTCAGCAGACAGTACCACACATGATCGGATTAGATATAGGGCCCAGCAGACAGTATCACACATGATTGGATTAGATACACAGCTCAGCAGACTGTATCACACATGATAGGATTAGATACAGGGCCCAGCTCGCTGACATTGCGGCTCCAGCGCTGGACCCAGGATAGGTAAGAATAATAATTTTGCTTCTTTATGTGTTACTGATCATTTTTGTGTGTTTGTGTTTTTTTTACAGGTTCGGTTGTTGGACTTCGGATTCGAGGACTTCAATGACGGCGTTTTTTTTATTCTCAATAAAATGGTTAATGAGGGTTGTTTTTTTATTTCAATAAAATATTTTTTCTATGTGCTTGTATCTTTTTAAACTTTATTATCACCGCCTTAGTAATGGCCGCTGGCTGATTGACAACCTCCATTACTAAGGCGGGGCTTAATGTTAGCAGGTGCAGAGGCTACACTAACCCCCATTATTACCCCGGTACCCACCGCCACCAGGAGTACTGGGAAGAGCCGGGTACGAACCAGTACCCGACCATCTGTAGTGACGGGCAGGCACCGGGGTTGCCGCAGGCTGGTAGTATTAGGCTGGGGAAGGCAAAAAACAGTGGCCCTTCCCACCCTTGTAATGCTGCCTGCTGCTGCTGTGTTGTATCTGGCTGGTTATGAAAATTGGGGGGGACCCCACATCGTTCTTTCCAATTATTTTATATATATATTTTTTTTAAATGACGTGGGGTCCCCCCCATTTTTCATAACCAGCCAGATACAATAAAGCAGCAGCAGCCTAGCATCACCAGGGTAGGAAGGGCCACTGTTTTTGGCCTTTCCCCTCCTGATAATACCAGCCTGCGGCCACCCCAGTGGCCGACCATCACTACAGATGGTCAGGTACTGGATCGTACCCGGCTCTTCCCAGCACCCCTGGTGGCGCTGGGTACCGGGGTAATAATGGGGGTTAGTGTTAGCCTCTGCATCGGCTAACACTAAGCCCCGCCTTAGCAATGGAGACTGTCAATCAGCCGGCGGCCATTACTAAGGCGGTAGTAATATAGTTAAAAAAAAAACACAAAGACATATAAAAAATATTTTATTGAAATAAAAAAAAAAAACACACAACCCTCATTAACCATTTTATTAATAAAAAAAAAGCTGTCATCGAAGTAGTCCTGGAATCCGCCGTAGTCCAACGACCGAACCTGTAAGAAAACACACAAACAATGATTAGTAACACATGTGTTAGGGTATGTGCACACACACTAATTACGTCCGTAATTGACGGACGTATTTCGGCCGCAAGTCCCGGACGGAGCACAGTGCAGGGAGCCGGGCTCCTAGCATCATAGTTATGTACGATGGGAGTCCCTGCCTCGCTGCGGGACAACTGTCTCGTACTGTAATCATGTTTTCTGTACGGGACAGTAGTTCCACGGAGAAGCAGGGACTCCTAGCGTCGTACATAACTATGATGCTAGGAGCCCGGCTCCCTGCACTGTGTTCGGTCCGGAACTTGCGGAACTTGCGGCCGAAATACGTCCGTCAATTACGGACGTAATTAGTGTGTGTGCACATACCCTAAGGCTTAGATACAGGGCCCATGTGTGCTACTGTCTGTGGGACCCTGTATCTAAGCCTACCACAAGGTAGGCTTAGATACAGGGTCCAGAAGACAGTAATCTTATACAGTTTAAGATTACTGTGTGCTGGGGCACTGTATCTAAACCTACAGTGTGGTAGGCTTAGATACAGGGCCCAGCAGACAGGATCACGCATGGGCCATGTATCTAAGCCTACCATGTGATTGGCTCAGATACAGGGCCCAGCAGACAGGATCACACAATCTGTGATCCTGTCTCATGGGCCCCCTAAGCCTGATACATCGTAGGCTTAGGGGTTGTGCAGTCCCTAAACATTGATGGCCTATCCACAGGATAGGCCATCAATAGCTGATTTGTGGCCCGGGACCCGCAAATCAGCTGTTTTGAAGGGGCCGCAGCACTCGTACGAGAGCTGCTTCCCCTTCATTTCACTACTTGCTCACACTGTGAATCGCCGACACCGATTCACAGTGTGACCGGAATGAAGGGGAGCAGCTCTCGTACGAGTGCTGCGGCCCCTTCAAAACAGCTGATTGGCGGGTCCCGGGAGTCGGACCCCGCCAGTCAGGGCTAACCTTACCTTCCTCTTCGGCCGCGGCGGGAGTTCTATCATCTCGATGCTGTGCGCGGCGCATAGCGCTGTGACGTCATGCGCTGCGCACAGCGCATGACGTCAGGACCTCCGCTGCGATCCGGAACCAGGAAGGTAAGTAAAGTATGTTACTATATTAACTGGGGTCCGCGGCCCGAGTTACTATAGTAACTTTTTATTGATGTGGTGCGGGGGGCCGCGGGCCCCCATGGCTTCGGGGCCCGGACGCAATTGCGACCGCTGCGACCCCTATAGCTACGCCAGTGTATATACTATAATGGCATCTATATTTATGGACTAATTGCCTTTCCACATCATCACGTGTCTTTCCCCCCTTTTCTCTATAACTTATATACACATTATATATTTGGGTTAGATTCTCCCTGGGATATGCTTCAATTCAGTACATAATTAATGACTTGATACGATTCCAAAGTATAGATATACACTCACGGCATTCTCTTCTCCCTTGGGGTTGCGCATGCGTCGGTGACACTGAGTACTTGCCTCCTCCTCCCCTCTCGTCAATACACAAGCTCTGCGCGTGCGCTGTCCCCTTAGAGACGCATCCTGGGGATGCGCACGCGCAGTAGCTGTGTGACGACAGGCGTTGAAGGACTTGCAATCTCAGGTGAGTCCTGCGCATGCGCCGTGGACCATTGTATGCGATACGCCGAAACACACCTGCTGACTACTCGGGATACCGGATATAAACTGGACATGTCACTTACCTTTCAATACACCCCTGAAGAAGCTGTATTTGCGAAACGTGCGTTGAGGCGCTGTAATCACTCTGCGGACCGCTACACTCTTCTTGACTCCATGGGTAAGATTTCTCACACGGACCCCCCTGGTTTTACCAGGTGGGTATAGACTCATACTTGGGGCTATTACAGGACATCCTGATTTAATGCACTTGTGGCAATTCAGGCATTTCTTCTCCTTTTCCATATATGGTCTTACGTACAATTTTAACTTTTTGTTTAAATTACATACTATATTCCAACAATACGATACCATTGCAGTATCCACAACTGAACTAGGTGCCCTTTCTAGCCGCATGGTATTTAACGTTGTTCCGTGTGTATCAATGAATATCTACCTGTGATTGTACTATTACTGTGTGTGTGGTCCATGTACAGACAATGTTCTTTAGATCCTCTTTTTTATTTTTATTATGTTTTTCTTTTTTATTATAATAAAATGTATACTATTTTCTATTTATTTATGACTTTGTGACTCATTGTCCTCTTGTTCTGCATTTGGATGTTTGTGTAGTTTCTACTGTACTGGATACTGTTCCAGCACAAAACACAAAAATTAACAAGGGAAAGAAAAATTAGAAAAATAAATTTGGTAATATATGCTCTCTAAAGAAAAACTTATATATAATTCTAGAAAGGGTAAGTGAAGATCTTAGGCCCTGTTCACACAGAGGTTTTTTTTGGCATTGATTTAGATGCGGGAACCTTGTCAGAATCAGCGCCAAAAAATGTCCAAAATCGCCCTGCATTGGAGGCAGAGGCGTTTTTTCCCCGGGCGGCTTTTGGCCGCTCGCGGAAAAGAAAGTGTCTTGCTTTTTCTGCCTCCGAGAAACGCAGCGAAAAACGTGCAAAAAAAAGCGCAGACAGTTAAAAATCTACCTCAAAATTCCTGAAGGAATTCTGAGTCAGATTTTTATGAACAGGGCTTTAAAGGCATATTTTTTTTAATCTCTATTCATAATAAAGTTACTAGAGAAAGGTCATAGGATAGAGAAATATTACCAATGCTATCTATTCAATATTAATTTCGTAACTTCAGAAGAGCTTTAGTTATGACTAAATACAAATACAAAATGAAGAGCGATAAACCAATATTTGTACATTATGTCATGATCTACCAATTTATGACCTTCAAAATAATGTAGCAAGTGATCTATAAACATACAATCATCAAGGATTTGAGAAAATACAAACATTTTTAATAGGTTGTAAGTTAAAATATTAATGTTATGCTTGAGATTAAATATATTTAGGTTATGCAAAACATTTTGACGGAGATGAATACAAGTCCTAGCAGATACATACGTGAATTAAGATCCTGTTTCAGTAAAGTATACTGCTGATATGACCTCTTTGCTATTTTGGATTGAGGAAGGAGATTGAAGATCAAATATCTGGTGTCATCTGCCACATCCGGAGGAATCCGCCACGTCTGGCGCAACTTGCGGCTCCTGTGTCATCCGCCACGTTTGGCGCTGTCTGCTGCAACCATCTCCATTTGTGCCAGAGCTGTGGCCACCGTCTGGACTATCCAGGTACCCTTGTGCGGGACATTGTATTTCTGGGGTTTCCTGTGGTTTGGCCAGCTGCCTCCCCGCTACGGCGGTACGGCCTAGTGGGTCCACTAACCCGCTTCATGAAAGTACGCTCAGGCCATGGACCCCGCTGGTCAACCTGAGACTTTGACGACACAAGACCAGCTCCTCCTGTCGGTGAAGGCCATAGCCCATCGGTTGCTCGCTCCAACCACAGTCGTCACTGCACCCGTTCCTGCGGTTCCTCCTGCTACACTTCCTGTCTGTACCGGTGCCAATCCCCTGTGTTTCTTGCCGCTACCTCCACGCTATGACGGAGATCCAAGGTCCTGCAGGGGATTTTTGAATCAGTGCCTGATCAATTTCAGACTACATGCCAGGTCCTTCTGTTCGGATGACGTCAGGATCGCCTGCATGATCTCTCTTGGAGTCCTGCATTCTGAATTAATTTCTTTCCTTGTTTTGCCCAAGGCCATCAATCCTGTTCTGCTGGGCCTGCCTTGGCTTAGACTACATGCCCCAGTCCTGGACTGGAATTCTGGAGAGGTTCTCCAATGGGGCTCCAAGTGCCATGGTCGTTGTCTGTTGCAGATCCATCCTGTCAAGCCTCCTCTGTCTCAGTCGTTGGCGGGACTGCCTCCCCATTTTGCTCAGTATGCAGATGTTTTCAACAAAAGGGAGGCTGAGACGCTGCCTCCACATCGGACCTATGACTGCCCCATTGAACTGGTTCCTAATGCCTCTCTCCCCCGTGGACGGGTATATCCTCTCTCCTTGCCTGAGTCTCTATCCATGTCGGCCTATATCAAGGAGAATCTGGAGAGGGGTTTTATACAAAAGACTTCCTCCCCGGCCGGAGCTGGATTATTCTTCGTTAAAAAGAAGGATGGATCCCTTCGTCCCTGCATTGACTACTGGGGCCTCAACCTGATCACAGTCAAGAACAAATACCTGTTGCCACTCATCTCTGATCTGTTTGATCGCATACGAGGGGCCAAAAATTTTTCTAAGCTAGACCTGCGGGGGGCTTACAATTTAGTCCGGATTCGCCGGGGTGATGAATGGAAGACGGCATTTAACACCCGGGATGGGCACTACGAATACCTAGTGATGCCCTTCGGACTGTGTAACGCTCCCGCAGTGTTTCAGGAGTTCGTTAACAATATCTTCCGGGATCTACTCTATGTCTGTATTGTTGTTTATCTCGATGATATTTTGATTTTCTCCCCAGATCCGATGACTTATCGGAGGCATGTCCGTCAGGTTCTACTACGATTGAGGGAGAATCATTTATACGCCAAGTTGGAGAAGTGCGTCTTTGAGAGGAATTCTCTGCCCTTCCTGGGCTACATCATCTCAGATCAAGGCCTCAAGATGGATCCTGAGAAAGTGAAGGCTGTCCTGGAGTGGCCACGTCCTCAAGGCTTAAGGGCCATACAGCGGTTCCTGGGATTCGCCAATTTCTACCGGCAGTTTATTCCTAACTTCTCTTCTCTGACGGCTCCCATCTCGACCCTTACCAAGAAGGGTGTGAACACCAAAGTGTGGACTCCAGAGGCAGAGTCCGCATTTATTAGCCTCAAGAGAGCCTTCACTTCAGCCTCGATCCTCCATCATCCTGACGTATCTCAGCAGTTCTCACTGGAAGTGGACGCTTCCTCTGTTGGTGCAGGTGCACTTCTGTTCCAGAGGAGCTCCAAAGGAAAGGCAGTAGTATGTGGCTACTACTCTAGACTGATTTATTCTGCTGAGCGCAATTACTCCATTGGAGATCGGGAGCTGCTGGCCATCAAATTGGCTCTAGAGGAGTGGAGACATCTTCTGGAGGGCGCTGCTCACCCCATCCTGATCTTCACCGACCACAAGAACCTTACTTACCTTCAGTCTGCACAACGACTGAATCCCCGTCAAGCCAGGTGGTCGCTGTTCCTCACCCATTTTCAGTTTGTGCTCCACTACCGTCCCGCGGACAAGAATGTGAGGGCCGCTTCCCTGTCCAGATCGTTTGAGACGGAAGACACGGTGGAGTCCCTTCAGACCATCATAGATCCATCCTGCATTGTCACTGCTAATCCTCTGCAGATTAGAGACATCCCTCCTGGGAGGACTTTTGTTCGGTTGGCAGACAGGAGAAGAATTCTCCACTGGGGACATAGTTCTAAACTTGCTGGGCACACTGGTGTCCGTAAAACCCGAGACCTGATTGCTCGTCATTTTTGGTGGCCCACGCTACCTAAAGATGTTCTGGACTTTGTCTCTTCTTGCACGGTGTGTGCCTCTAACAAAGTTGCTCACTCCAAGCCTGCCGGCCTGCTTCAACCTCTGCCTGTACACAATGCCCCCTGGGAGCACATTGCGATGGACTTCGACACAGACCTTCCCCCCTCAGCAGGATGTAACACTGTCTGGGTGGTGGTGGACCGGTTCTCTAAGATGGCTCATTTTATCCCGCTGACCGGCCTACCTTCTGCTGCTCGTCTGGCGAGTCTCTTCATTCTACACATCTTTCGCTTGCATGGCTTGCCTCTACACATCGTGTCAGATCGGGGTGTTCAGTTACCTCTAAGTTCTGGAGAGCCCTCTGTAAACTCCTGGATGTGAGTTTGGACTTTTCCTCAGCCTATCACCCCCAGTCCAATGGGCAAGTTGAGAGGATCAACCAGATCATGGAAAATTATCTCCGCCACTTCATCTCTTCACAGCACGATAACTCGGTACAGCTTCTTCCATGGGCCGAGTTTTCATACAACAACCACACAAGTGAGTCCACCACTTCCACTCCGTTTCACATCGTGTACAGTCAACATCCCAGAGTCCCTCTTCCTGTGTCGACTTCATCTCAGGTACCCGCTGCTGACTCTGCATATGGGGACTTCCTGAAAATCTGGCAACAGACCCGGTCCTCAATTTTGCTGGCGGTAGATCGCATGAAGCGAAAGGCAGATACTAGGAGAAGAGAGCCGCCCCAGTATCTTCCGGGGACTAAAGTCTGGCTGTCCTCTCTGAACATTCGCTTGAGGGTTCCTTCATACAAGTTTGCTCCCAGGTTCCTTGGTCCTTTCGAGATCCTGCAACAAATCAACCCTGTCTCCTATAAGCTGCGGCTGCCTCCTACCCTCAGAATCCCTAACTCCTTCCATGTGTTCCTCCGGAAACCAGTGGTCCTGAACCGCTACAGCAAGACTTCTAGTTCCACAGTTGCTCCCAGCGGTCCTTCTGATGTATTCGAGGTAAAGGAGATCCTGGACTGCAAAAGGGTAGGAAGAAGGACTTTCTATTTGGTGGACTGGAGAGGGTTTGGTTCTGAGGAGAGGTCCTGGAAGCCAGAAGAAAACCTCAGCGCTCCTGCTCTTATTAAATAGTTCCTCTCTCACTCTGGCCCCAAGAAGAGGGGGCGTAAGAGGGGGGATACTGTAGCGTCCATGGCCGCAGGCCGTCGGGTTTACTCACCTCCCGATGCCCGCAGCCATGGATTTGTGAGCGCTGGTCCCCATCTCCTTCCTAAGAGACTCCAGCGCTCACTTCCGCTCCGTTCGGCTGTGTTCCGTAGGGTGCGCGCGCACGCTCGTGCCCGGCCGCGCAAATAGGAGGAAGTCATCATCATCAACTGCCACGATTTCCTGGTCCATAAGAAGGCCCCTGGCCTTCTAATCCTTGCCTGAGCGTTGTTAGTTTTCCCAGTCTGTCTTGCAAATGGTCCCTTAGTGTTTCCCGTTCCCTTTGTTACCCGTGCCTTGTTCCCCGTTCCTGTTTCCCGTGCTGTGCCTTAGTATCAAGTCGTGCCACATCCGGTGTCTTCTGCCACATCCAGAGGAATCCACCACGTCCTGAGTCATCTGCCACGTCCTGTGTCATCTGCCACGTGCAGAGGAATCTGCCACGTCCTGTGTCATCTGTCACGTCCAGAGGAATCTGCCACGTCCTGTGTCATCTGCCACGTCCGGAAGAATCCACCACGTCCTGTGTCATCTGCCACGTCCGTAGGAATCCGCCACGTCTGGCGCAACTTGCGGCTCCTGTGTCATCCGCCACGTTTGGCGCTGTCTGCTGTAACCATCTCCATCTGTGCCAGAGCTGCGGCCACCGTCTGGACTATCCAGGTACCCTTGTGCGGGACATTGTAATTCTGGGGTTTCCTGTGGTTTGGCCAGCTGCCTCCCAGCTATGGCGGTACGGCCTAGTGGGTCCACTAACCTGCTTCGTGACATAGTTACTAGGGAAAAATATGTTTTTCGATACAAAAAACTGTTTTAGAAACAGAAGGGTGTATATTCAAAATGGATAAAAGCTAGCAATCTATAAAAAAAATTTAATTGTATTAACGATCTTGTGAACGGACTAGAAATAACAGTTTAGGATTGAAAAATATAAAGGATGGAGATTACAAAAAAAAAATTTCTATTTTTTCCCAGAAGCAGCCCACTGTTCTCACGCTGTATTACCAGGCACAGCCCATGGACAAAACTGGCGCTGTTTCTGGATAAAAATAATTGAGCTGGACTTTTTCCATTTTTTTGCTAATTTCGAAATACAATTTTAACATAGCCAGTTAAATAGCAATTAAGTTTAATGTTCATAAATGTTAGTTATGTGTCTAGGCCGCAGAAACATTATGTGTAGTTCAAAATCACTAGGCTGCAGAAATAATGTGGCTACTTGTGCAATAAATGGATTACCAATGTGCAAATGAAGCAGCATCCCTCAATGCCAAATTTTATCTGCAGAAGCAAATAAACCCTCACTTCAAATATTCATGCGTTTTTACCACGATTTGAAATTTCGCAGCAAATCTAGTTAAAAACGCATGCATTTTTTCAGTGCGTTTTTAGGCCATGCAGCAAAAAGCAAGGCAAAACCGCACCGTACAAATACACCCTTACAATATACACCAATTTTACACACCTGGAGTAGTAAGAAACAAGATTGGGTTAAAATCTTGAATTTATGATTTAGGCTTCGTTCACATCTGCGCCAGGGTCCCGTTCCGACGTTCCGTCACAGCTTTCCATCGGAACGGGACCCTGATTTACACAAATGGAAACCAAAGGTTTCTGTTTTCATCACCATTGATTTCAATGGTGACGGATCCGGTCCCTATGGTTTCCATTTGTCTCAGTTGTGCAAGGGTTCCATCGTTTTGACGGAATCAATAGCCTAGTCGACTATTGATTCCATCAAAACGACGGAACCCTTGCACAACGGAGACAAACGGAAACCATTGGCACCAGATCCGTCACCATTAAAATCAATGGTGATGGAAACGGAAACCTTAGGTTTCCATTTGTGTCAGTCAGGGTCCCGTTCTGATGGAAAGCTCAGACCTGAACGTCGGAATGGGACCCTGGCGCAGATTTCAACGAAGCCTAATACTCTTTTTTTTATTTACCATTGCTGCATATTGTCCTTTTTACAATATATTTGGAGAATAAACAGTACATATATTGGTTGAGGGTAAAATTTGTAGTAACCGTAGCCTAAAGGGGTTGACAATCCATTTCTAAATAAAAGTTAGATGTGGCTTACCTCGGCGATAACAGCTGATTGCGGTGGGTTAGAGAAGTCGGCTTCTGAAACCCCCATCAATCAAGTGTTATTGCTAGGGAAAGCTGCTTATGTCCAGACATTATACTGCAGTGACTGCTGCCGGGAAATATAGCATTACATTCCTGCCAATCAAATAAATGGCGATCCTTGTAATGCAAGGACTGGCTAGGTCCACCAGAGCGGGAATCACTCTTACAGAACAAATCTCCATTCTGGCTCATAGAAGGGGTCCCTAGCGGGTAACCCCCTCTATGACTTACATATTCCCTATTAGGGCACGTGGACAGGTGTTATTGTCTTGAAGCAACCCTTTGAAATAAGTGTGCTAAATATGGCCGGAAAAACTGGCAATATTTTGCTGATATGTTATGGAATGCTCTTTCTTTTTTACATATAGTTTAATTTCTTATAAACATTAAAGAAGCAATTTGATTGGTTGCTATGTGCAATTACTTTACTTTTCCTTCACACTAATATCCTCCAAAGTATTTCTATTACGTGATTTATTTTACTATACCATTCGTAACAGAAAATGTGGATCAAAGTGCACTATTCTCAATAACATCTTACTTTTCTGTATTTGGAATATACATTAAATCACTAATTTATCTTATAAAGGGTATTCTCATTTTGGCAATCCAAGTTAACATGTTAGAAAATGTAAAAGGCAAAGAAAGGGGAAAACGCTAAATTCCCAGAAGGAAATTGTATTGGAGCTGATTAATAGATTTAATTTTAATAAGAATTTAAGCTAGGCCCAAAACAAAAGGGCGAGATGGGAATAAACCTTTAATTTTAGTGTTAGAAAAGTTTCACATTATTGAATTTTGATTTTACATATAACTATCTGAAACTTTGCTTACAGAGATATTCTAATAAACTTTCTTTATCATTCTTTCATGGTATCTTTACGCCTCTAGTCATTAAAGGGGTATTCCCATCTGCATAATCATTTCTGAAATGCTAGAAAACCTAAAATTAGCAACTTTACCAAAAACCTTGAATTTTCTCTCACTTTGTATTTTGCTCATTGCCTAGGATTGCAACCACCTTCAGCAGTGGCCACTCTTGAACACTGTTTTCCCTTTCTGCTACTGTAGAGGATGGCCAGGGTCTCAGGAGCGCTCAGTGGCTCCAACATGCCTCCCTCTGTAGGATATGTTTATCCCAGTTCCCTCCTCGCGGTTGGGAACAAATCCTTTTGATTCCTTGAAAGCTTTGGTGGTCTGAGTTGTCATGATGTTTGTCCCAGATGTGGCGGGAAATCGGGGTCTCTGCCTTTCTCACCATATTATTTACATGATCCCTAATGCATTTGCGGAATTCACTTATGGTCTTCCCTACATATTGGACACTGCAACTACACGTCATCAAGTATATCACCCCTTGGGTCTTACAGTTAATAAATCAGAGATTTTATATATACTGCCTGAGGCCGTGTTTAAAAAGGTTTTACCGACTGTTATCGATTTTCAGGCTTTGCATGTCCCACAGCAGTATGTCCCTGATGGAGCCCTCAGCAACCATGTCTGTTCAACCACTGGTTGCATATGCCTATGCACCAATTTGTCCTTTAAATTCCATCCTCTCCGGTATGCAATTGCTTTTTAACAAATTCTCCATAGTCTGATTTAGAGCCTTTCCACAGCACCATCACGTCATCAATAAATCTGAGCAATAGTATGATGTTCTTAGTAAATTGTTCCATACAGTCCTGGAATACATACTCCTTTTCCCACCCGCCCAGGTAGAGATTGGCAGAGGTTGGGGAACATGGCCTGCCCATAGCCACTCCCCTGAGCTGGTGCTAACATTTTCTATCAAAGACAAAGGCATTGTGTTCCAGCACGAACTTGAGAAGTCTCATGACAAATTTGTTATGGTTGGTATATTGAGTACCCCATGATTTCAGGAAATATTCTACAGCTTCACCTCCCCTGGCATGGGGTATGGAGCTATACAAGGCGTCAACATCGGGTCTAGCCAGCTGCACATCTGTGTCTAATTGTATACCTTCTAGCTGTTTCAAAACGTCCATTGTATCCCTCACTTAAGATGGAAGTGTAATCATAAATAGGCGAAGGATACAGTTAACAGTTTACATATGCACTCACATTTTGTGTGATTCTGTCAATTCTTGCCTCTATGGGGCGACCTTTCAATGGAACATGACATTTATGTATCTTGGGTATAATGTAAAAAGTCGCCATCGCTGGGAATTCCGGTAAGAGGAAACTGAATTCCCGTTGCTCAATCAGGCCATCACTTTTTGCTGCCACAAGGATGTTTCAAAGTCTCTTTGTAAAGGATCTGCCAGACACAGCTTCTGTCAGTCTGCATCTGCTCCTAGGTCTGATAGAGTGACTTGATCTGCTACCACTCAGGCTGGTAGGCTGAGGAGTGGGATAACCTATCACAGCCTGGCCAGACGGTTCTAGCTCCCGCCCTCGGTCTATAAATACCTTCATTTGCTTCTTGTCTTTGTTTGTGATTCTCTCTTGTTTCCTGGCTCTGCTGTTCCAGCTATTACTATTGACCTCTGCTTCATATTGACCCTGGCTTTACTCACTACGCTCCGGCTCTGCGTTTGATACCTCGTACACTCCTGGTTTGACTCGGCTCGTTTACTACTCTTGTTGCTCACAGGCAGGGACTGAGTTACGGGTAGATTAGGGCTCACCTGTCTGTCTCCCTACCCCGTCATTACATAAACACAGGCCCATATACCTTTTCTACCCTGGTTCCTACTACTATGGACCCCCTTGAGACCCTGGCTCAGCAAATGCAGGGTCTCTCCCTACAGGTCCAAGCCCTGGCTCAGAGGTGCGACCAGCTTGATGCTAACCAGCTAGTGCCCTCCACCTCACCTCTTGAACCCCATCTCAAGTTGCCTGACCGGTTCTCAGGGGACCGGAAGACTTTTTTCTCCTTTTGGGAAAGTTGTAGACTCTATTTCTGTCTAAGGCCCCACTCCTCAGGTTCTGAGAGCCAGCGAGTGGGTATTATTGTCTCCCAGCTCCAGGACGGCCCCCAAGAATGGGCTTTCTCCTTGGCTCATGACACCCGTGAACTTTCCTCTGTTGACCTCTTTTTTTCCACTCTCGGGCTCATCTATGACGAGACTGACAAGACTGCCTTTGCCGAGAGTAAGCTGGTGACCTTGCGTCAGGGTAAGAGACCCGTTGAAGAGTACTGTTCTGACTTTAGAAAGTGGTGTGTAGCTTCTTGGTGGAATGACCCTGCCTTGAGGTGCCAGTTTAGATTGGGTCTGTCGAACGCCCTAAAAGACCTGTTAGTTAGCTATCCCTCTTCTGACTCTCTAGATCAGGTTATGGCTTTAGCGGTACGTCTTGACCGACGTCTCAGGGAATGACGACTTGAACGTTTTTGTACCTTCTCCTCTGGCTCCCCCATGATGGCTCCCGAGGTTCCGTTGCTTCATTCTTCCACGGAAAACTCGGATGAACCAATGCAATTAGGGGCTTCCGTGTCTCCCCAACCACGTAGAGAGCTCCGCAGGAAGAATGGTCTCTGCTTCTACTGTGGGGATGACAAGCATCAAGTGAACGACTGTCCTAGGCGTAAGAATACTCCAGCCGGAAAACTTCCGCGCCTAAGTGACCATCGGGGAGGTCGCTTGGGCGCACAGGTATTTCCCGTAAATATGAAACCTAATAAGAGCTTGCTTATCTTTCAGGTCTCTTTTGAGGGTAGGTCTGCCACCAGCAGTGCCTTCGTGGATTCAGGGTCTTCTGCTAATATTATGTCTGTGGAATTTGCTATGTCCCTAGCTATGCCATTGATTGATTTGCCTAAACCTGTCCCGGTAGTGAGTATCGACTCCACCCCACTTGCTAATGGTTATTTTACGCAGCATACCCCTGTTTTTGAACTCATTGTTGGCTCCATTCATTTGGAGCAGTGTTCTGTACTGGTGATGCAGGGATTAGCGATTTGGTTTTAGGCCTTCCCTGGTTGCAGATGCATAATTCCACGTTTAACTGGAGTACTGGGGATCTTACTAAATGGGGTAATGAATGCATGACGTCCTGTTTTTCTGTTAATTTTGTTTCTCTCCCTGAGGAGGTGAACACTCTACCTGACTTTATTCAGGACTTCGCTGATGTTTTTTCTAAAAAGGCCTCCGAAGTGTTACCTCCTCATAGAGAATACGATTGCGCAATCGATTTGCTAACGGGAGCTAAGCTCCCTAAGGGTAGGATATTTAATCTCTCTTATCCCAAACGTAAGGCCATGAGAGAATATATCCAGGAAAGCCTGTCCAAGGGTTACATTCGCCCCTCTACTTCTCCGGTAGGTGCTGGCTTCTTCTTCGTAGGGAAGAAGGATGGTGGTCTTAGGCCGTGCATCGAGAACCGAAACTTGAATAAGGTCACTGTAAGGAACCAGTATCCCCTTCCTTTGATTCCTGATCTCTTCAATCAGGTTCAGGGGGCCCAATATTTCTCTTAGTTTGATCTTCGGGGGGCTTTTAACCTTATCCGAGTAAGGGATCAGTGGAAGACTGCGTTTAACATGCCCGAAGGTCATTTCGAATACCTCGTCATGCCCTTTGGGTTGTGTAATGCTCCCGTGGTTTTCCAGAATTTCATAAATGAGATTTTAAGACACTACCTGGGGGTATTTCTTGTAGTGTACCTTGATGACATACTTGTGTTTTCCAGGGACTGGTCCTTCCACATTGAGCATGTCAGGAAGGTGCTCCAGGCCCTTCGGTAAAACAAACTCTTTGCTAAATCCGAAAAATGTGTGTTTGGGGTGCAGGAGATACCATATTTGGGTCAAATCCTCACTCCTAATGAATTCTGCATGGACCCTGCCAAGGTTCAGGCTGTGGCTAAATGGGTCCAACCTGCCTCCCTGAAGGCGCTACAGCGCTTCCTGGGGTTTGCTAATTATTACAGGAGAATTATTGCTGACTTCTCGGTCATCGATAAGCCTCTTACGGATCTTACTTGCAAAGGTGCTGATCTCCTCCACTGGCCTCCGGAGGCGGTCCAGGCTTTTGAGATCCTTAAGACGTGCTTTATCTCTGCCCCAGTGCTGATTCAGCCTAACTAAATTGAGCCATTCATCGTGGAGGTTGACACCTCCGAGGTGGGAGTGGGTGCTGTCTTGTCCCAGGGTACCAGGTCCCTCACCCATCTCCGTCCCTGTGCCTACTTCTCCAGGAAGTTCTCGCCCACTGAGAGTAACTATGACGTGGGCAACTGCGAACTCTTAGCCATTAAATGGGCATTTGAAGAGTGGCGCCACTTCCTGGAGGGTTGCTAGGCACCAGGTAACGGTCCTTACCGAACACAAGAATCTGGTCTTCCTAGAATCTGCCCGGAGGCTAAACCAGAGACAAGCTTGACGGGCGTTGTTTTTTACTAGATTCAACTTTGTGGTCACCTATAGGGCTGGGTCTAAAAATATTAAAGCTGATGGACTGTCGCATAGCTTCATGGCCAGCCCTCCTTCAGAGGAAGATCCTGCTTGTGTTTTTCCCCCATGCATAATAATATCCTCTGTTGATTCTGACTTAGTCTCCGAAATTGCGGCTGATCAAGGTTCAGCTCCCGGGAACCTTCCTGAGAACAAGCTGTTTGTTCCCCTGCAATTCCGGCTAAGGGTACTCAGGGAAAATCATGACTCTGCACTATCTGGCCATCCAGGCATCCTGGGTACCAAGCATCTATTTGCCAGAAACTATTGGTGGACTGGGTTGCTTAAAGACGTTAAGGCCTACGTCGCTGCTTGTGAAATTTGTGCTAGGTCCAAGACTCCCAGGTCCCGACCAGCGGGCTTACTATGTTCTTTGCCCATTCCCCAGAGACCTTGGACCCATATCTCCATGGATTTTATCACAGATTTGCCTCCATATCAAGGCAAGTCGGTGGTGTGGGTTGTAGTACACCGTTTCAGTAAGATGTGCCACTTTGTGACCCTCAAGAAACTACCCAATGCTAAGACGTTAGCTACCTTGTTTGTCAAACACATCCTGCGTCTCCATGGGGTTCCTGTCAATATTGTTTCTGACAGAGGGGTACAATTTGTTTCATTGTTTTGGAGAGCCTTCTGTAAAAAGTTGGAGATTGATCTGTCCTTCTCCTCGGCCTTCCATCCTGAAACTAATGGCCAAGCTGAGAGGACTAATCAGTCTCTAGAACAATATTTAAGGTGTTTTATCTCTGACTGTCAATATGATTGGGTCTCCTTCATTCCCCTTGCCGAATTTTCCCTTAATAACTGGGTCAGTAACTCGTCAGGGGTCTCCCCCTTTTTCTGTAATTTTGGGTTTAATCCACGGTTCTCCTCCGTTTCACCTTGTAGTTCCAACAATCCAGAGGTAGATATCGTTCATCAGGAACTGTGCACAGCCTGGGCCCAGGTTCAGAAGAACCTAGAGGCGTCCCAGAGCATACAAGAGACTCAGACAGATAGAAGATGTTCTGCTAACCCCTTGTTTGTGGTCGGGGATCTGGTGTGGCTATCTTCTAAAAATGTGCGCCTTAAAGTCCCGTCCCAAAAATTTGCTCCCCGATATATAGGGCTGTACAAGGTCATTGAAGTCCTTAACCCTGTCTCCTTCCGACTGGAGTTACCCCCCGTCTTTTCGAGTACACGGCGTGTTTCATGCCTCCCTCCTTAAACGCTGCTCCCCGTCCTCGGCTCCCTCGAGGAAACCTCCGGTCCCTGTTCTCACACCTGAAGGGGTAGAATTCGAGGTGGCCAAGATTGTGGACAGCAGGATGGTCCAAGGCTCCCTCCAGTACCTGGTCCATTGGAGAGGATACGGGCCTGAGGAGAGGACTTGGGTACCCACCCGGGATGTTCACTCTGGGGTATTGCTCAGGAGGTTACATCTTCGCTTCCCCAATAAGCCAGGTCCACCTAGAAAGGGTCCAGTGGCCCCTCTTAAAAGGGGGGGGAACTGTAAATGATCTGCCAGACACAGCTTCTGTGTCGACGCCCGTGGGTAATCAGTCTGCACCTGCTCCTAAGTCTGAGAGAGTGACACGATCTTCTACCAGTCAGGCTGGGAGGCTGAGGAGTGGGAGAGCCTATCACAGCCTGGCCAGATGGAGCTAGCTCCCGCCCTCTGTCTATTTATACCTGCATTTCCTGCTCCTCCTTTGCCTGTGATTCTTTTCTGTTTCCTGGCTCTGCTGCTCCTGCTATGATTATTGACCTTGCTTCATTTTTGACCCTGGCTTTACTGACTACGCTCCTGCTCTGCGATTTGTACCTCGTGCACTCCTGGTTTGACTCGGCTCGTTCACTACTCTTGTTGCTCACTGTGTTGCCATGGGCAACTGCCCCATTTCCCTTAGCTTCTGTGTACCCTTGTCTGTTTGTCTGTCGTGCACTTATTGAGCGTAGGGACCGTCGCCCAGTTGTATGCCGTCGCCTAGGATGGGCCATTGCAAGTAGGCAGGGACTGAGTGGCGGGTAGATTAGGGCTCACCTGTCTGTCTCCCTACCCCGTCATTACAGTGGATGTGATGAATAGCAGAGGTCAGAACAAGCCAGGAGCAGAAAATCCAAATCAGCAAAAAAGGGGTAATCCAGAGACAAGCCGAGTTCCAGTCCCAAGAAGTCCAAGTCAGTAGCTTGATCAAAAAACATGCAGACAGGAAAATTCACAAGGAAACAAAAAGGGAAGGAAGCCAGGTATAACTACTCCACCCTTACACATAACAGGAAGAAAGATAGAGAAGTGGGATAGGTTCAACAAGTAAAACCAGAAGTGCCCAGAAGCTAGACTAGTAGTCATGGCGATCTTAAAGGAACAGACGTTTCATAACATAAACGCTATCTCTTATGCTAGAAGGCAACTCCATTGGTCCTCCTCAGCACTGATGCGGAAAAGGCCTTCAACGTGGTTGCATGGGATTATATGGAAGCAATTCTAGCCTGATTTGGTTTCCTCCCTGCCTTTACTAGAGCTATCTTCACACTTTATAAGGACCCATACACTAGAATAGGAGTAAATGGCACCCTTTCCTCTCCCTTTAACATTTACAATGGCACGAGGCAGGGTTGCCCTTTACCGCCCTCTCTATTTGTATTAACATTAGAACCCTTAATTCATAAATTAAAACAATCTACATTCGTACATGGCATCAAAATAGGCTCTATCACAAACTCCACTGCAGCCTTCGCCGATTACTTACTTTTACTTATATTGTACCCCCTACAAGCTTTTCCTGAGATCCTCTTGATTCTTGAGGACTGGAAAATTAGAGTCTATAAATGTTATGGTGCCGGAATCAGTGATTCAACAAGTTAAATTGTCCACACCGTTCTCCTGGCAACCTATCCATATAAAGTACCTAGGGGTCAAAATCCCCTCAGGTCCTGACAAGCTGTTTGAGTGTAACTACAGAACACTAATACGGAAAATGAATACACATCTCTTAGGCCTAAACATACCATATGTTTCCTGGTTGGGAAGGAAAAACATACTCAAGGACTATGTACTGCCGCAAATTTTATATGTGATCCAGATCATCCCGATCTGGCTGCCACAGTCCTTTTTTACACAGATCCAATGAATATTTTCCAAATTTGTCTGGAATTCTGCTCATTCTAGAATTTCCCATGCTGAACTAAAGCTTGGTAGACAACAAGGGGTATGTATATTGCCTGATGTTCATACGTATTACAGAGCCAATCATTTAACTCGGTCTTTGGTCCTAGTACATAAGCAGGGGTCGCCACCTGATGGCCATATAGAATGACATCTTCTTGCAGAAGAAGGAGTTATCCACTTATGGCTAGTGTGCCTTTGACTGATTTAAATTATAGCAGAACACTCAGAGGTACAGTAGATGTATAGCAAAACTTATTTTCTAAAAAACCGGGGGTATAAGGATCCTTCCCCAATTTTGCCACTCAGCATTCTTCCGGCCTTCCTAAAATCTGCAGCCATCCCAACCCTTTTTCTTTCGTCACGCCTATATAATGTAACAATTTCCCCTACCATAAAAAACATCAGATTTGCAAGGATTATCATCCTTACTTCCACCCCTTGAGAGTATATCAGTATCCTTTCTACATGATCTTACATTCAACATTGTGTGTAAAGATTTTAGTACACAATATACAACACCCATATGGCATATCAATTGGCTGGAACACTATTTGATGTTTCCAACACTTCCCAAAGGCCTCCACTCTAAAATATACCAACGCATCTTGCAGCAGACTGCTCCGCCCAAACCTACATGCTTATTGTCTTGGGAGAAGGAGCTAGGCACCACCTTTACCCCCTCCGAAGTTAACAGTATCCTCTCCAACTCGCACGGATTCTCTCGGTATGTTAAAATCCAAGAGAACTCGTACAAAACACTAACACGATGGTAAAAAAAAACAACAACTGCTCCACAAATGGAGACTCATTTCTGATGATCTTTGCTGGAAATGCAAAGCTGAAGTGGGTACCATCTCACATATATAGTTTAATTGTTTAGACATTACAAACTTATGGGCTAAAGTTACAAGGCACATCAATTTAATTACCAAAATTAATTTGCACATCACCCCGAGCTTATATTGCTGTGGATGTGAAACCCTTCCTTTCGTCCATCCAAAAACGACTTTGTAACCCACTTGATAGTGGCGGCTAAACGGCTTATCCCTCTTAAATGGAGATCAACGGTATCTCCTGACATACCACAATGGTTAGAAAAACTGGGTCATCTCTAGAATGGAAGAACTCGCAAGCTGGGAGGGAGGATCTCATATCAAGTATAGTCAAATTTGGCAGCCCTTGCTAGATTTCACTAACAGCCGTGCATACAGGCTGTCCCTGAACCCTACATAAGGCTAATCTTCCTTACCTACATAGATACATGAAATATGTTACCTATACTTTTCTCTAATGTCTTGGTTACTTGACTGTCATCTGTTTATGTTAATGTTAATATTGATTTTTTTGACTCCTCTGTTATGCCTTGGAATTGAGACAAACCCTCGCTAGAACATATAGATGAAAGATCAATGACTTTTGATAAGCCTGTTCTTATGAGTTAGTAATTTTGTGCACATTTTCATTATTGTCAGCCTGCGTGCAGTGACTTCTGCTTTTACTTATGTTTTTTCTTCTTCAATAAAAAATATATTGAACATAAAGGTGCATATTACTCTCCAGATGTCAGATTCCCATTTCAAAACTGTGTATTAAAATGCAGAATTTCCAGCATCTGAATGCCAAGATTCTATTTAGCCAATAGTTCATGTTTCCTTATGTTAAAGCCATGCATATTGTCTACTAGTCCTGAAAAGCATTTTTCTTAAACAGTTAATTTAACTTTGCTGTTTTTGCATTTTCAGTTCAGGCTTGATATTCCTTTCAGTATAATGCCTCATAGACATAACAAGTTTGAGTGACATTAACTTACTAAAACCTACATTCATTCTGCCCTCGCATCTTTCATTAAACCGTCTCGACTTCTTGTAGGACTCAATGTGTTTTTCCAGTTGTCACTTTGGGATGAGTTGGAGGAGGAATAGCAATAATTGACTGTGTGGTATGGTATAAATAATAAAAAAAGAACAAACCAACACAAATTAGAGGCGGGAAAGTGTATTTATTGTAGGAGTGTGTCTTTACTGAAGGTTAATTTGTTGCTCTCGGGAAAAGTCTATTGATGCTCTAAAAACAAAGGGTAAACAGAACTAATTTCAAGAGCTCTTCTGCTGCTGTGAAGAGGGAAATAAACTGCTATAAGAGCTAGCAATTACTTTGAGTTAACAAATCATTTTCCTTGTATACTTTCAACCCAAAAGAACAGAGCAAATAAAACACTTGAATGAATTTCTCTATCCCTACTTTATCAAATGAACAAACTTTTCACAACAAACTTTAGTTAATGACACATTACATTCATGTAGTGCAGACAATAGTCAGAATAGTACAAACCAATTACCTGTAGCACTTAATTACAGTTAATATGAATCTATACCTAAATTAGTAAAGTATCTTTTACACTGACCAATGATCGATTGAACGATCTCACACGTTTTCAATCATTACCCTGTGTGCAAACGCTCGTTCATCGGCTGATTGCATCTTTAATGCAAACCAAAAAATGGTCGCTAGTCGGCAGCACATCTCCATGTGTAAACCGAGGATGTGCTGTGACGAGATGCAAATTCATGGGGACGAACAATTGTAGTAACGATCATTCGTCCCCATATTTTACTGACAATTGCTCCTTGTGAATGGAGCTAACGAGCGTCGATTGATGTGCTGTATCGCTGATCGGCGCTCGTTTTCACTGCCAGTATCGGGCAGTCTTAAATGACCTTTAGGGTATGTGCACACACACTAATTATGTCCGTAATTGACGGACGTATTTCGGCCGCAAGTAGTGGACCGAACACAGTGCAGGGAGCCGGGCTCCTAGCATCATACTTATGTACGATGCTAGGACTCCCTGCCTCTCCGTGGAACTACTGTCCCGTACTGAAAACATGATTACAGTACGGGACAGTTGTCCTGCAGCGAGGCAGGGACTCCTAGCATCGTATATAACTATGATGCTAGGAGCCCGGCTCCCTGCAGTGTGTTCCGTCCGGTACTTGCGGCCGAAATACGTCCGTCAATTACGGACGTAATTAGTGTGTGTGCACATACCCTTCGTTTGACATGATAAAAGTCAATGTGTAATATGTTATTATGTCTTTAAAAAGTATATATAAAAATTGCTTAATTGGAAATAACTTGTCTCTAGTAGTGTTTGTTTAGTCAAAATAGGGTTGTTCCTCCTTTAGGACCCCTTCTATTGGAGGTGCTTCCAATATAGGCCCATTAGCCTGCTTATTATATGTATGGCACAGGGTAGGAAGGGGTTACATCAATATTAACTAATAGCACAAAAAGTTAACACTAGTACAGAAAAACGCTTCTTTCTCCATTTGTGGGCCCCAGGGTGGATCCAGTGTGTTCTTTTACGCAGCGTATCCGCCCTGTGTGAACATACCCGTGAATCTCGTCCGTGTGAATGGAAACAATGCACAGCACACGGCCCCATTGATTTCAGCGAGAGTCTGTTGCGTGAAACTCACTGCATGTTCTATATTGGGGTGTTTTCACGCACCTAGCCGCCCATTGAAGTCCATGGGTACGTTGAAACCACGGACAGCACACGGATGCACATCCGTGTGCTGTTCATGTTTTACGCATCAATTACATAAGAAAAAAAAAAGAAGAAGGGCTTGCCACTCGCAAAACACCCTGGTGCATAACAAAATGCACACGGACAGATTTCCGCACTTTTTTACGCGCGTAAATCTGTCACGCTCTTGTGAATATAGCCTTAGGCCGGGTTCACAAGGGACAGATACGCTGCATAAAAACCACGCAGCGTGTAGGACCTGGCACCACATTGTGGTGCAATTTTTTTAGGATGGAGTTTCTGCTAAGTAATTAAATGCACATACTTATCCCCTTCCCTACTGACATCTGTTCCGGCCGCTCTGGATGACGTTTCATACCATGTGTCGCTGCAGCCTGTGATTGGCTGCATCTGTCACATGGGATACTATATCATCCTAGGAGGCTGGACTGCACGAAGAAGAAGCATTGGATAAATATGTTTGTTTGTTTTTTTCCGGTGTTGAGATTTTTGCGGCATATACGCTGCGAGTGTGCCGCAAAAGTCACAACACATGGCTTTCTGTTGCGGGTTTTGCATCCCCATTGAATTAAATTGGCAAAAAACCTGCAGCAGAAAATCAATGAAAACGCAGCATAAATTGACATGCTGCGGAATAAAATTACGCACTGCAGGTCAATTTATTACGTCAATGTTTACGCTGCATTTTCTTCCACAGCGTGGGCATGAGATTTTCCAAATCTCATCCACTTTGCTGCTACTGTAAATGCTGCGGAAATTCTGCACAGAATTCCAATGCGGAAATTCCGCAGCGTTTACGCTACATGGGAACACAGCCTTAGTGTTCTATTCTCTCACCCCAATGCTGCATTCATAGCAACACTGCTCATTACTTCTGTATCATGTTATCCATGTTGGACCTGGATCTCCGATTCTCTTTGTTTAGCTAGTCTCTGCCCCTTCTCAGGGAAAATTTGAGATGAATCCTGCAGTGGGTGAAAATTGCTGACAAAATTCATCACACAGATATCAAAGTGAATGCCCTATTCCTTGGAGTAGCCAAAAACTGAATACATTTCTTGGTTTTCTTAATTTTAAACTTTCTTTACAAAAACACAAAATCCTTGCTGCAGAACGCCTACATATATTGTTGGGAAAAAGCAAATTGGAAGTGCTATCAATTTATGATCACGCTTATCATGCTATTAATAACCTTTGTCTGAAAACTCTTTTTTAGTACATTATGATTTATCAGAGGCTCTAAATCTGTTGCATGATATTTCCTCCTTATGGCATAGGATCTTTTCTAAGCCACACTATAGTGGAACATAGTGAAGCACCAACTACTTATTAAAAAAAATGCACATTTTGATCAAATTGTGTTTGCCCACCTGCCACGACAAGGTGGGGGACCTACTCTGCACATACACCAAGAACTGTGAGTAAGCCTACATATATCTGGTCATTGATCAAAATGTGCACTAAGAACCTCCCTATTGTAAGTAAATTTAGCAGTAATGCATATTTATTTATTTTTAGTGGCTTAGGTGGCATTAGTGTTCGCAGAGTGCTGTTGCCATTTTCTTTTGTGCTGTATAAATTTGCAGTCACAGGCTTTCTTGCACCTGCATACATGTTTTGTTTCATTTTGTTGGAATGTGCTGTTCAAACCTTTGTGTTGCTTATGTGTTTCATATATGTGGGGTTACTGACTGGCTCAATTTTTTGATCTTTCACTCCTCCCATTCTGCCCTGGGTGATTTTAATTAGTTTAATCCTACCTTTCTCAGATATATGTAGGCTTAGCCCCATTTCTGGGTGTATGTGCAGAGTAGGTTCCCACCTATGGAGGACTACTTGTCATGGCATTTGGGCAAACACAATTTGATCAAAATGTGCACTAAGAACCTCCCTATTGTAAGTAGATTTAGCAGTAATGCATATTTATTCATATTTAGTGGCTTAGGTGACATTGGTTACATTGGTGTTCACAGTGTGCTGTTGCCTTTTTCTTGCGTCCTGTATATCTATCTATCTATCTATCTATCTATCTATCTATCTATCTATCTATCTATCTATCTATCATCTATCTATCTATCTATCTATCTATCTATCTATCTATCTATCTATCTATCTATCTATCTATCTATCTATCTATCTATCTATCTATCTATCTATCATCTATCTATCTATCTATCTATCTATCTATCTATCTATCTATCTATCTATCTATCTATCTATCTATCTATCTATCTATCTATCTATCTATCTATCTATCTATCTATCTATCTATCTATCTCTATCTATCATCTATCTATCTATCTATCTATCTATCTATCTATCTATCTATCTATCTATCTATCTATCTATCTATCTATCTATCTATCTATCTATCTATCTATCTATCTATCTATCTATCTATCTATCCATCTATCCATCTATCATTTATATGTGTAAAGATATATGTATATATACAGTGGAGGAAATAAGTATTTGATCCCTTGCTGATTTTGTAAGTTTGCCCACTGTCAAAGTCATGAACAGTCTAGAATTTTTAGGCTAGGTTAATTTTACCAGTGAGAGATAGATTATAGATCATAGACCTGCACAAGGCTGGAATGGGCTATAAAACCATAAGTAAGACGCTGGGTGAGAAGGAGACAACTGTTGGTGCAATAGTAAGAAAATGGAAGACATACAAAATGACTGTCAATCGACATCGATCTGGGGCTCCATGCAAAATCTCACCTCGTGGGGTATCCTTGGTCCTGAGGAAGGTGAGAGTTCAGCCAAAAACTACTCGGGGGAAACTTGTTAATGATCTCAACACAGCTGGGACCACAGTCACCAAGAAAACCATTGGTAACACATTACGCCGTAATGGATTCAAATCCTGCAGTGCCCGCAAGGTCCCCCTGCTCAAGAAGGCACATGTACAGGCCCGTCTGAAGTTTGCAAATGAACATCTGGATGATTCTGAGAGTGATTGGGAGAAGGTGCTGTGGTCAGATGAGACTAAAATTGAGCTCTTTGGCATTAACTCAACTCGCCATGTTTGGAGGAAGAGAAATGCTGCCTCTGACCCAAAGAACACCGTCCCCACTGTCAAGCATGGAGGTGGAAACATTATGTTTTGGGGGTGTTTCTCTGCTAAGGGCACAGGACTACTTCACGGCATCAATGGGAGAATGGATGGAGCCATGTACCGTCAAATCCTGAGTGACAACCTCCTTCCCTCCACCAGGACATTAAAAATGGCTCGTGGCTGGGTCTTCCAGCACGACAATGACCCGAAACATACAGCCAAGGCAACAAAGGAGTGGCTCAAAAAGAAGCACATTAAGGTCATGGAGTGGCCTAGCCAGTCTCCAGACCTTAATCCCATCGAAAACTTATGGAGGGAGCTGAAGATCCGAGTTGCCAAGCGACAGCCTCGTAATCTTAATTATTTACAGATGATCTGCAAATAAGAGCGGACCAAAATTCCATCTAACATGTGTGCAAACCTCATCATTAACTACAAAAAATGTCTAACTGCTGTGCTTGCCAACAAGGGTTTTGCCACGAAGTATTAAGTCTTGTTTGCCAAAGGGATCAAATACTTATTTCTCTGTGCACAATGCAAATAAATATATATAATTTTAACAATGTGATTTTCTTTTTTTTTTTTTATATAATCTATCTCTCACTGGTAAAATTAACCTAGCCTAAAAATTCTAGACTGTTCATGTCTTTGACAGTGGGCAAACTTACAAAATCAGCAAGGGATCAAATACTTATTTCCTTCACTGGATATATATATATATATATATATATATATATATATATATATATATATATATATATATATATATATATATATATATATATCTGACAAGGTTGACATTGGATCTTAAGCTATTGTTGCAGGGGTGAACAGTCTATTCCTGCCCAGATTAGTTGAGTGACTGACTATATTATCTAGATGTATCGTCTATCATTACAAAACTAGGGGAGCTGCATTCTTAGCTGTTATTTTGCATTGTCTACCTTTGTCTTCTGGTTCATTAGGGCGCAGGTCACAGAGCTTTTCTCGCTGCAAACGAGTCGTTGTAGAATTGTAGTACTACCTTAAAGGGAACCTGTCTACAGCATTTCACCTATTAAACCAGCAATACCTGGTGGTAGTGGGTGAAAAATCATTTTTATATAACCTATAATTGCCTTCTTAGTCAGCTCTGTAGCTTTAGTATTCAGTCTTTTAGTGTTCCCACACCTAATGAGCATAAAAGAGTCAAATCTTCGTTTGAAAAGAGTCAAATCTTCGTTTGAAAAGAGTCAAATCTTCGTTTGAAAAGAGTCATATCTTCATTCCTCAAGTCTTTCCAAGTTTACCCGCCTCCTTACTTTTAATTGACAGTTCCACGCCTTCCCCCAGCACACAATATCCCGCGCTTGTGCATTGATGTCCTCTTCTGGGGTGTGCGTACAACGGGACACCGGATTATTACGATAAAAGGTGCGAAATGTTTGCAGACCGTTATTTACAGCTTGAGGAGGAGTTTAGGAGAGGGGATAACGGCAATGAACTTTTGGTAGCAGCGGCCAGTGAAGGATGAGTAAAGTTCAATAGGTGAAATGCTGGGGACAGGTTCCCTTTAAGGCCGAATTCAGACGATACGTCCATGTGGCAGCCTTCACACGGACGCATGTTTTTCAATGGGGTCGTTCACACGGCCGTTGTTTCAACAGACCGTGTGAAGGGTCAGTTGAAAAATAGAACATGTCCTATTTTTTTCCTTTTTCACGGATCCCTCGATAGACTCAAGTCTATGACGGTCCGTGAAAACAGGACCCGGACAGGTGCAACTCGGACGTGAAAAACTATAGTTATATATATATATATATATATATATATATATATATATATATATAGTTTGCGCTCGTTCGTGTGAATCTGGCCTAACAGTGAGGCAACAGCGATGGTTTCCTATTGCAAAAAAAAAAGTTTCAATAAGCTAACCATGTTTAATATATATCCTATGATGCTCACTGAAATCCACTCAGCATATAAATTGTTTCAAAAAATCTTTATTTCTAAAAATGTTTTATAGGATCAATCACCATCTTTATACAGCCTATATTCCTTCTAACATAAATATAATGCAACTTCTGGCAAGAACCTTTTGGCCTTCTATCATTCTGGCACTCCTCATGGCAGGGAAAGTGATTGTCATAAACTTTATTGCAAGTAGGTTTTCCTTATGAAATATACAGCAGTTTTGTTAAGCAATCCAGTTTGGAAGTGAAGAGTATTTGCCCATTAATATATTTATTCTATTATTTACTTTGAATCCTATGACCAAAAAATATAATGTGGCCACTAACCCAACCTGAAAGAAAAGTTCAATAAATTCTGGTTCTGATGAGGGTTTCCCAAGGTGTTTTTGTATAGATGTCTGTAAGACTATATGGAAACTTTAGAAAAACATTAAAAGGCTCTAAGAAAGATAATGTTGCGTGTCTTTGGTAGAAGTGTTGTTGACAGAAGGCTGCTGCTCTAGTCATTTATCACGAAATTGGCAATTTGGCCAAAACAAATTCACAAATGCAATACGCAAGAAGGTAGGAATGGTAAAGCTCTGGAATATAAAGTCATAGATCTACACCGCGTTCCAAATTATTATGCAAACGTTATTTTCCGCTGATTTTCCTAAATAGTCTATGCAAATGACAGTCAGTATAATCTTCAAGCCATCAACCGCTAATCCCCTAATGATAACAGATTTTTTTTAGAAGTAAAAAACTCAAAATGCACTGTTTCAAATTATTATGCACAACAGAGATCAAAACATTTTAAAGGTTGTAAAGAGAACTCAAATGGTCATTTGTTGAATTTGCAGCATCAGGAGGTCATATTTACAGAAATCAAAAGCTCTTTCAATCAAAAAAAACTTAACAGGCCAAGTTACATATTAACATAGGACCCCTTCTTTGATATCACCTTCACAATTCTTGCATCCATTGAATTTGTGAGTATTTGGACAGTTTCTGCTTGAATATCTTTGCAGGATGTCAGAATAGCCTCCCAGAGCTTCTGTTTTGATGTAAACTGCCTCCCACCGTCATAGATATTTTGCTTGAGGATGCTCCAAAGGTTCTCAATAGGGATGAGGTCAGGGGAACATGGGGTCCACACCATGAGTTTCTCTCCTTTTATGCCCATAGCAGCCAATGACACAGAGATATTCTTTGCAGCATAAGATGGTACATTGTCAATAATTTTGCTAGGGAAGGCACGGTTCTTCTTTTTGTACGACGGAAGAAAGTGGTCAGTCATAAACTCTACGTACTTTGCAGACGTCATTTTCACACTGTCAGGGACCCTAAAGGGGCCTACCAGCTCTCTCCCCATGATTCCAGCCCAAAACATGACTCTCCCACCTCCTTGCTGACGTCGCAGCCTTGTTGGGACATGGTGGCAATTCACCAACCATCCACTACTCCATCCATCTGGACCATCCAGGGTTGCACGGCACTCATCAGTAAACAACACGGTTTGAAAATTAGTCTTCATGTATTTCTGAGCCCACTGCAACCGTTTCTGCTTGTGAGCATTGTTTAGGGGTGGCCGAATAATAGCTTTATGCACACTTGCAAACCTCTGGAGGATCCTACACCTTGAGGTTTGCGGGACTCCAGAGGCACCAGCGGCTTCAAATACCTGTTTTCTGCTTTGCAATGGCATTTTAGCAGCTGCTCTCCTATTCCTATTAATTTGTCTGGCAGAAAGCTTCCTCATTATGCCTTTATCTGAACGAGCCTGTCCGTGCTCTGAATCAGCCACAAATCTTTTCACAATACGATGATCAAGCTTAAGTTTTCTTGAAATATCCAATGTTTTCATACCTTGTCCAAGGTATTGCATTATTTCACGCTTTTCGGCAGCAGAGAGATCCTTTTTCTTTCCCATATTGCTTGAAACCTGTGGCATGCTTAATAATGTGGAACGTCCTTCTTAAGTAGTTTTCCTTTGATTGGGCACACCTGGCAAACTAATTATCACAGGTGTCTGAGATTGATTACAATGATACAAAGAGCCCTAAGACACAATACCATCCATGAGTTTAATTGAAAAACCAATAATTAAATGTTTATGACACTTAAATCCAATGTGCATAATAATTTGGAACACGGTGTACAGGGGTCTGTGTGTGGTGCTATCTACACGGGGCACTATGTATGTGATGTTTTACTTCACAGTGTTTGACACAATTATATTCAGAGGTACAGTGTTTGGTACTATTTTACTCAGGAGCCCAGTGTATGGCTAATATTATATATAGGGGCACATAGGTGTGGAAATGTTGGAAAAGTGAGGAGCCAAAGACCTCTGAGTATCAAATTCTGCAGAAATGGGTCATGGCCAGGAGAATTTGTCATGAGTTCTGGGCCGGATGGAGAAGAAAAGAGGAAAAAAAACCTACTAGAATCTCACCTGTGAGTCATTAGATTTATAGAGAATCTGTCACCTCTCCTGACATGTTTATTATAGGAAATTCTTGTATTTAAAAGAAGTCTTTGCGCAGTCCGGGACTGGTACATAAATGGGTGTTACCATTCTCCCTGTCAGGAGGATGTGTCCCTGCACAGTGTGATACAGTCAGTAATGGTTGGAAACTGTAAATATGTAGGGACACAGCCATTTGACAAGGGGAATCGTAACACCCATTTGCTTGCACAAAAAGGTAGTGTTAACAATAGTTACCGCGCAACAGGGTGGCGGTGGAGAAGGGGGGCCTAAGTTTGGGTAACAGCCCAGGGACTATGGTCTACTTAATCCACCACTGCCGGAGGGAGGTTACAGAAGCTGAAGAGGCACAATGCAAGAGAAGCGAAGCGCTCAGAGTTGTATATAAGAGGGGGAAATTTAATAAGAACGGCACAGTTTAGCGAGTATAGATCCAACATATCAATCAGCATAATTCAATAAATGGATGTTGATAAATATGTAAAAGGAACATGTGGATGCATAAAAACAATAGGGTAAAAATGCCTAATGAGACTAGGACAAGGCGGTTGACACATTTTTTGGACTGGGGTGTGCAAAATACATCTATATATATTTATATAAAAAAATGTGTATAAAACCATGTATTGATAAAATATGCATAAATACTTAAAACCATATGTGGAAAGGGGGACATTCATATAATTTAAACCATGAATAATAAATAAATTAGATAAATTGGTAATAAATAACAGAGGTTCTAAGTTTATAAAGCATAAATTCTACACATAAAGAAAAGGTATCTAAAAACTCTACACATAAAAACAAGATCTAAGGTCATTAGTCCGTAAAACTGACAGTTTATTTGAACAAGGTTTCAGCGATGTCATTAAGCTCCCCTGGATGTAGGCATGATAACTTGTATATCCAGAAATAATCCCATTATTTAAGTTTAGAAAATCTATTTGCTGTATTTATTGGGATTTGCTCTTTTGGAGTAACTGATATAATACTAAAATTGCTGCTGTCTACTGTTGAAAAGTGTCATGATACACTGTGTTTCTGGAAGCCACTGTTGACATTTGAACAATGTTTATTGATTCTACAGTGTAAGGCTGGATGTTCCTCCCAATGTATTGTAAGTTACTGGGGCATTTCTATAAATATTTTATATAGTTACTCTACGGTAACACAAGACTCAAGTCTTTTTCATTTAAAACATTCATGAATTGTGGGAGTGACTATGTAATATGTTCTCTTGCATTGTCCCTCTTCACCTTCCGTAACTTCCCTACAGGTGCTAGTCACTATGACAACAGGGTAGCTGCTCTCAACGTCTGCTGTCATCACGCTTGGGCCGATCCTGCTGTTAAAGAACTTCGGGGTGTTTCTGAGCTTACCGTGTGACCAATTCCACCTCTGACGCTGTCTTTTCTCCTGTGTTTTCTTCCCATCGGCGCTGCTAAATATATAAGTGTGCAGTATATTATTTTTTATTAGCTGCGGTAAAGGGAAGTGTCCCTATATATATATATATATATATATATATATATATATATATATATATATATATATACAGTGAAGGAAATAAGTATTTGATCCCTTGCTGATTTTGTAAGTTTGCCCACTGTCAAAGACATGAACAGTCTAGAATTTTTAGGCTAGGTTAATTTTACCAGTGAGAGATAGATTATATTTAAAAAAAAAAACTGAAAATCACATAGTCAAAATTATATATATTTATTTGCATTGTGTACAGAGAAATAAGTATTGGATCCCCTACCAACCATTAAGAGTTCAGCCTCCTCCAGACCAGTTACACGCTCCAAATCAACTTGGTGCCTGCATTAAAGAGAGCTGTCTTAAATGGTCACCTGTATAAAAGACTCCTGTCCACAGACTCAATTAATCAGTGTGACTCTAACCTCTACAACATGGGCAAGACCAAAGAGCTTTCTAAGGATGTCAGGGACAAGATCATAGACCTGCACAAGGCTGGAATGGGCTACAAAACCATAAGTAAGACGCTGGGTGAGAAGGAGACAACTGTTGGTGCAATAGTAAGAAAATGGAAGACATACAAAATGACTGTCAATCGACATCGATCTGGGGCTCCATGCAAAATCTCACCTCGTGGGGTATCCTTGGTCCTGAGGAAGGTGAGAGTTCAGCCGAAAACTACTCGGGGGAAACTTGTTAATGATCTCAACACAGCTGGGACCACAGTCACCAAGAAAACTATTGGTAACAAATTACGCCGTAATGGATTAAAATCCTGCAGTGCCCGCAAGGTCCCCCTGCTCAAGAAGGCACATGTACAGGCCCGTCTGAAGTTTGCAAATGAACATCTGGATGATTCTGAGAGTAATTGGGAGAAGGTGCTGTGGTCAGATGAGACTAAAATTGAGCTCTTTGGCATTAACTCAACTCGCCGTGTTTGGAGGAAGAGAAATGCTGCCTCTGACCCAAAGAACACCGTCCCCACTGTCAAGCATGGTGGTGGAAACATTATGTTTTGGGGGTGTTTCTCTGCTAAGGGCACAGGACTACTTCACCGCATCAATGGGAGAATGGATGGAGCCATGTACCGTCAAATCCTGAGTGACAACCTCCTTCCCTCCACAAGGACATTAAAAATGACTCGTGGCTGGGTCTTCCAGCACGACAATGACCCGAAACATACAGCCAAGGCAACAAAGGAGTGGCTAAAAAAGAAGCACATTAAGGTCATGGAGTGGCCTAGCCAGTCTCCAGACCTTAATCCCATCGAAAACTTATGGAGGGAGCTGAAGATCCGAGTTGCCAAGCGACAGCCTCGAAATCTTAATGATTTACAGATGATCTGCAAAGAGGAGTGGGCCAAAATTCCATCTAACGTGTGCAAACCTCATCATCAACTACAAAAAATGTCTGACTGCTGTGCTTGCCAACAAGTGTTTTGCCACCAAGTATTAAGTCTTGTTTGCCAAAGTGATCAAATACTTATTTCTCTGTGCAAAATGCAAATAAATATATATCATTTTGACAATGTGATTTTCTGTTTTTTTTAAAAATATAATCTATCTCTCACTGGTAAAATTAACCTAGCCTAAAAATTCTAGACTGTTCATGTCTTTGACAGTGGGCAAACTTAAAAAATCAGCAAGGGTTCAAATACTTATTTCCTTCACTGAACATATATATATATATCTATCTATATATATATATATATATATATATATGTATATATATATATATATATATATATATATTGTAATGATGGGGGTAAGGAAACAGACAAGTGAGCCCTAATCTACCCGCCACTCAGTCCCTGCCTACTTGCAATGACCCGCCCTAGGCGACGGGGTACAACTGTGCGACGGTCCCTACGCTCAATAAGTGCCCGACAGACAAACAGACAAGGGTACACAGAAGCAAGGGAAAAGGGTCAGTTGCCCACGGCAACACCGTGAGCAACAAGAGTGGTGAACGAGCCGAGTCAAACCAGGAGTGTACGAGGTACCAAACGCAGAGCAGGAGAGTAGTGAACAAGCCGAGTCAAACCAGGAGTGTACGAGGTACCAAACGCAGAGCAGGAGAGT
Source organism: Rhinoderma darwinii (assembly GCF_050947455.1). Taxonomy (NCBI): domain Eukaryota; kingdom Metazoa; phylum Chordata; class Amphibia; order Anura; family Rhinodermatidae; genus Rhinoderma; species Rhinoderma darwinii. Next base: position 98,243,134 of record NC_134692.1, read on the forward strand.
AGCCAGTAAGCCAGGGTCAATATGAAGCAGGGTCAAATGGTTAAAGAAGCTGCAGCAGGGCCAAGAAACAAAACAAGAATCACAAGCAAGGAGGAACAGGAAAGGCAGGTATAAATAGACAGAGGGCGGGAGCTAGCTCCATCTGGCCAGGCTGTGATAGGCTCTCCCACTCCTAAGCCTGCCATCCTGAGTGGTGGAAGATGGAGTCAGTCTCACAGACATAGAAGCAGGTGCAGACTGATTACCTATGGGCGTGGATACAGAAGCTGTGCCTGGCAGATCCTTAACAGTAACCCCCCTTTTATGAGGGGCCACCGGACCCTTTCTAGATGGACCTGGTTTATTGGGGAAACGAAGGTGGAACCTCCTGACCAATACCCAAGCGTGAACATCCCGGGCGGGTACCCAAGTCCTCTCCTCAGGCCCGTATCCTCTCCAATGGACCAGGTACTGGAGGGAGCCTTGGACCATCTTGCTGTCCACAATCTTGGCCACCTCGAATTCTACCCCCTCAGGGGTGAGAAAGGGGACAGGAGGTTTCCTCGAGGGAGCCAAGAACGGGGAGCAGCGTTTAAGGAGGGAGGCATGAAACACGTCGTGTACTCGAAAAGATGGGGGCAACTCCAGTCGGAAGGAGACAGGATTGAGGACTTCAATGACCTTGTACGGCCCTATAAACCGGGGAGCAAACTTCTTGGACGGGACAAGTTCTTAGACGATAGCCACACCAGATACCCGACCATAAACAAGGGGTTAGCAGAACGTCTTCTATCTGCCTGAGTTTTTTGTATGCTCTGGGACGCCTCTAGGTTCTTCTGAACCTGGGCCCAGACTGTGCACAGTTCCCGATGAACGACATCTACCTCGGGATTGTTGGAACTACCAGGTGAAACGGAGGAGAACCGTGGATTAAACCCAAAATTACAGAAAAAGGGGGAGACCCCAGACGAGTTACTGACCCGGTTATTAAGGGAAAATTCAGCGAGGGGAATGAATGAGACCCAATCATATTGACAGTCAGCGATAAAACACCTTAAATATTGTTCTAGAGACTGATTAGTCCTCTCAGTTTGGCCATTAGTTTCAGGATGGAAGGCAGAGGAGAAGGACAGATCAATCTCGAACTTTTTACAGAAGGCTCTCCAAAGCAAAGAAACAAATTGTACCCCTCTGTCAGAAACAATATTGACAGGGACCCCATGGAGACGCAGGATGTGTTTGACAAACAAGGTAGCTAACGTCTTAGCATTGGGTAGTTTTTTGAGGGGCACAAAGTGGCACATCTTACTGAAGCGGTCTACTAAAGCCCACACCACCGACTTGCCTTGAGATGGAGGCAAATCGGTGATAAAATCCATGGAGATATGGGTCCAAGGTCTCTGGGGAATGGGCAAAGAACATAGTAAGCCCGCTGGTCGAGACCTGGGAGTCTTGGACCTAGCACAAACCTCACAAGCGGTGACGTAGGCCTTAACGTCTTTAGGCAACCCAGGCCACCAATAGTTTCTGGCAATGAGGTGCTTGGTACCCAATGACCAGATAGTGCAGAGTCATGATTTTCCCTAAGTACCCTTAGCCGGAGTTGCAGGGGAACAAACAGCTTGTTCTCAGGAAGGTTCCTGGGAGCTGAACCTTGATCAGCAGCAATTTCAGAGACTAAATCAGAAACAATAGAGGAAATGATTATACCTGGAGGCAAAATACAAGCAGGATCTTCCTCCGAAGGAGTGCTGGCCATGAAGCTACGCGACAGTGCATCAGCCTTAATATTTTTATACCCAGCCCTATAGGTAACCAAAAAATTGAATCTGGTAAAAGATAACGCCCATCAAGCTGGTCTCGGGTTTAGCCTCCGGGCAGATTCTAGGAAAACCAGATTCTTGTGGTCGGTAAGGACCGTTACCTGGTGCCTAGCCCCCTCCAGGAAGTGGTGCCACTCTTCAAATGCCCATTTAATGGCTAAGAGTTCGCGTTTGCCAATATCATAGTTACTCTCAGTGGGCGAAAACTTCCTGGAGAAGTAGGCACAGGGACGGAGATGGGTGAGGGACCTGGTACCCTGGGACAAGACAGCCCCCACTCCTACATCGGACGCGTCAACCTCCACGAAAAATGTCTCCATTTGGTTGGGCTGAACCAACACCGGGGCCGAGATAAAGCACTTCTTAAGGACCTCAAAAGCCTGGACAGCCTCAGGAGGCCAGCGGAGATCAGCACCCTTGCGAGTGAGGTCCGTAAGAGGCTAAGCGATGACCGAGAAGTTAGCAATAAATCTCCTGTAATAATTAGCGAACACCAAGAAGCACTGTAACGCCTTCAGGGAGGCAGGTTGGACCCATTCCGCCACAGCCTGGACCTTGGCCGGGGTCCATGCGAAATTCAAGAGGAGTGAGGATTTGACCCAAAAATGGTATCTCCTGCACCCCAAACACACATTTTTCGGTCTTCGCAAACAGTTTGTTTTCCCGAAGGACCTGGTGCACCTTCCTGACATGCTCAATGTGGGAGTACCAGTCCTTGGAAAACACAAGTATGTCATCAAGGTACACTACAAGAAATACCCCCATGTAATCTCTTAAAATCTCATTTATGAAATTCTGGAAGACTGCGGGAGCATTACACAACCCAAAGGGCATGACGAGGTATTCGAAATGACCTTCGGGCGTGTTAAACGCAGTCTTCCACTCATCCCCCTCTTTGATGCGGATAAGGTTATACGCCCCCCGTAGATCAAACTTAGAGAACCATTGGGCCCCCTGAACCTGATTAAAGAGATCAGGAATCAAAGGAAGGGGATACTGGTTCCTTACAGTGACCTTATTCAAGTTAAGGTAGTCAATGCATGGCCTAAGACCACCATCCTTCTTCCCTACGAAGAAGAAGCCAGCACCAACCGGAGACGTAGAGGGGCGAATGTAACCCTTGGCCAGGCATTCCTGGATATACTCTCTCATGGCTTCACGTTCGGGACAAGAGAGATGAAATATCCTACCCTTAGGGAGCTTAGCTCCTGGTACCAAATTGATAGCGCAATCATATTTTCTATGAGGAGGTAACACTTCGGAGGTAGCTTGTTCACCTCCTCAGGGGGAGAAATAGAATTAACAGAAAAACATGACATCAAGCATTCATTACCCCATTTGGTAAGATCCCCAGTATTCCAGTCAAGCATGGGATTATGCAACTGCAACCAGGGAAGGCCTAAAACCAAATCGGACGATAATCCCTGCATACACAGTACAGGGCACTGCTCCAAATGCATGGAGCGAACAAGGAGTTCAAAAACAGGGGTATGCTGTGTAAAATAACCATTAGCAAGAGGAGTGGAGTCGATACCCACTACCGGGACAGGTTTAGGCAAATGAATCAAAGGCATAGCTAGAGACATAGCAAATTCCACAGACATGATATTAGCAGACGACCCTGAATCCACGAAGGCACTGTCGGTAGCAGACCTACCACCAAAAGAGACCTGAAAGATAAGCAAGCTCTTATTAGGTTTCATATTTACGGGAAATAACTGTGCGCCCAAGTGATCTCCCCGATGATAAATTAGGCGCGGAAGTTTTCCGGCTGCTTATTCTTACGCCTAGGACAGGTGTTCACTTGATGCTTGTCATCCCCACAATAGAAGCAGATACCATTCTTCCTGCGGAACTCTCTACGTTGATGGGGGGACACGGAGGCCCCGATTTGCATAGGTACCTCCGAGTCTTCCGTGGAAGAACGAAGCAACGGAACCTCGGGAGGCATCATGGGGGAGTCAGAGGAGAAAACACAAAAACGTCCACGTTGTCGTTCCCTGAGACGGCGGTCAAGTCGTACCGCTAAAGCCATAACCTGGTCTAGGGAGTCAGAGGAGGGATAGCTAACTAGCTGGTCTTTCAGGGCGTTCGACAGCCAAACCTAAACTGGCACCTTAAGGCAGGGTCATTCCACCGAGACGCTACGCACCACTTCCTAAAGTCAGAGCAATACTCCTCAACAGGTCTCTTACCCTGACGTAAGGTCACCAGCTGACTCTTGGCAAAGGCAGTCCTGTCAGTCTCGTCATAAATGAGTCCGAGAGCAGAAAAGAAAAGATCAATGGAGGAAAGTTCAGGGGCGTCAGGAGCCAAGGAGAAGGCCCATTCTTGGGGCCCTTCCTGGAGCCGGGACATAATTATACCCACCCGCTGGCTCTCAGAACCTGAGGAGTGGGGCTTTAAACGAAAATAGAGCCTACAACTCTACCGAAAGGAGAGAAAAGTCTTCCGGTCCCCTGAGAACCGGTCAGGCAACTTGAGGTGGGGTTCAAGAGGTGAGGTGAGGGGCACTACCATGGTAGCATCAGGCTGGTTGACCCTCTGAGCCAGGGCCTGGACCTGTAGGGAGAGACCCTGCATTTGCTGAACCAGGGTCTCAAGGGGGTCCATAGTAGTGTGTGGGACCAGGGTAGAGTAGGTATATGGGCTTGTGATTATGTAATGATGGGGGTAAGGAAACAGACAAGTGAGCCCTAATCTACCCGCCACTCAGTCCCTGCCTACTTGCAATGACCCACCCTAGGCGACGGGGTACAACTGTGCGACGGTCCCTACGCTCAATAAGTGCCCGACAGACAAACAGACAAGGGTACACAGAAGCAAGGGAAAAGGGGCAGTTGCCCACGGCAACACCGTGAGCAACAAGAGTGGTAAACGAGCCGAGTCAAACCAGGAGTGTACGAGGTACCAAACGCAGAGCAGGAGAGTAGTGAACAAGCCGAGTCAAACCAGGAGTGTACGAGGTACCAAACGCAGAGCAGGAGAGTAGTCAGTAAGCCAGGGTCAATATGAAGCAGGGTCAAATGGTTAAAGAAGCTGCAGCAGGGCCAGGAAACAAAACAAGAATCACAAGCAAGGAGGAACAGGAAAGGCAGGTATAAATAGACAGAGGGCGGGAGCTAGCTCCGTCTGGCCAGGCTGTGATAGGCTCTCCCACTCCTAAGCCTGCCATCCTGAGTGGTGGAAGATGGGGTCAGTCTCACAGACATAGAAGCAGGTGCAGACTGATTACCTATGGGCGTGGATACAGAAGCTGTGCCTGGCAGATCCTTAACAGTAACCCCCCTTTTATGAGGGGCCACCGGACCCTTTCTAGATGGACCTGGTTTATTGGGGAAACGAAGGTATATGTATATATATATGTTTCCCACCTTACAGAGGTCGCCTTGTCGTGGCAGGTGGGCAAACACTTTTTGATCAAAATGTGCACTAAGAACCTCCCTATTATAAGTAGATTTAGCTTTAGTGCATATTTATTTATATTTAGTGGTTTAGGTGGCATTAGTGTCGTAGTGTGCTGTCGCCATTCTTTTTCTGCTGTATATTTGCAGTGACAGGTGTTCCTGCACCTGCATACACATTTTATATCATTTAGTTGGAATGTGCTGTTCAATTTTTTGTTGTGTTTATGTGACCCATATATGTGGGGTTAGTGACTGCCTTCATTTTTGTTCTTGCACTCCTCCCATTCTGCCCTGGGTGATTTTAATTAGTTCAATGCTGGATCCTACCATCCCCAGGTATATATGTAGGCTTAGTCCCAGTTCTGGGTGTATGTGCAGCGTAGTTTCCCACCTTACAGAGGTTGCCTTGTCGTGGCAGGTGGGCAAACACTTTTTTATCAAAATGTGCACTAAGAACCTCTCTATTATAAGTAGATTAGGTTTAGGTAGCATTAGTGTCGCAGTGTGCTGTCGCCATTCTTTTTCTGCTACATATATATATATACATATATATACATATATATATATATACATATACATATGTGTTGTGTGTATATATATATATATATATATATATATATGTATATAACGTCTCAAGAGCCAGCCCTAGTCATGAATACAGTTGTAAACAAAGCAGGACAATTAGCATTGCCCTGCTTTGTTTGGAATCCATGGAGACAAGAGATACTGTTTGATCTCTTGACTCCAGTTCAAATTTCCAGTGCGCACGGACAGTCTCGTGCTATCTCGCGGGATTACGCGTGTGCGCTCATGAGTCGGCTGGTGATATGTTACTCTTGCTGTCCCTGAAGTTGACTCTTGCTGTCCCTGAATTACCCTACCCTTGTATTGTTTCGTAACTTCTAAAAGACGCAGATGAAATTACATTTATTTAGCTCTGAATGGCCGGGCGAGTTCCCTGCCCGACCAATCAGCGCCTAAAAATCATGCTAATTGACAGGCAGAATAACTTGCCCCGCCAATCAGCGCCTTTTAACAACTCTAGCGCTTCCGTTGTTGAAAGGTGGTGATTGACGGGGCAAGTAATTCTGCCCTACCGTCCTTGCGCCGCTTCCGTTGTGGCGCTGATTGATGGGGCAAGTCATTCTGCCCTACCAATCAGTACCCTTCAATGATGCAAGCGTTCTTCAGCCCCAGCAGAACTGCTGGGAAGGGAGCAGGCCTGCATTGACACACGACGCGTGGGAACGGGATCAAGGCATGTAAAGTTTGTTTGTTTTTACTTAAAAAGTGTGAGTGGCATTATCTACAGGGGGCTATATGTTGGGCACTATATACAGGGTGGGCTATATGTAGGGCACAATCTACAGGTGGGCTATATATGGGGCACTATATACAGGGCTTGCTGAATGTGGGGCACTATCTACAGGGGGCTATATGTAGGGCACGATCTACAGGTGCGCTATAGATGGGGCACTATATACAGGGGGTGCTATATGTGGGGCACTATCTACAGGGGGATTTATGTGGGTACTATCTACATAGGGCTCTATGGGGGCACTATCTACAGGGGCCTCTATGTGGGTACTATCTACAGGGGGCTAAGGGCCAGCTCCAGGTTTATGTGAACCCTTGGGCGACACAGACTTAGTGGGCCCCATTGCGGGGGAACTTGCGGCAGCAGTACAATGGCAGAAAATGTTGTGCCGCCATATAGAAGTTAGGCCTATTTATGCCCCAATATAGAAGTTAGGCCCCCATTTTGCACCCCATTATATTAAGTGCCCTCTGTAGATAGTGCCACAGAGCCCCTTGTAGATTGTGCTACACAGCCCCCCACCTAGGTAGTGCCACACAGCCTCCATCCCAGGTAGTACCACACAGGCCCCCCCTAGTGCCACAAATCCCCTCTCCCAGATAATGCTATATAGCCCCCTCCCTGGTAGTGCCACACAGCCCCCCTCCCTGGTGGTGCCAAACCACTCCCCTACTTGTAGATAGCGCCATTGGGGCTCCCTCTAGGAGTGGAATGCCCAGCCAGAGCATTGCCAATGCTCTGGCTGAGGATTCCTCTCCAGGAAGAGCCCGACGTAACTTTCCATGTATGCGTAGTAACGTCAGGAGCGGAATCCCCGGCCAGAGCGTCGGCAAAGCTCTGGCTGGGAATTCAGCTCCAGGAGGTGACACTGACTTCACTATATATTGGAATGCGTAGTGTGTTCTGGGTTTTCTATACAGTTGGCCACCGCGTATACTGCGCAGTGTACATTTTTTAAACATTTGAAAAAACACAGAGAATAAGGAGTTATGTACTATTTGGATAAAGTTGCCAAGGGCATAGAAAAAATTATTTTATTAGACAATACAAAGTACATTTAGTTTAAAATGTAGACTACAAATCGGACAACTGTAGTCCAGTTGCACAGAAGGAAAATAGGAACACACTGGTATTGAGCACAAAGAAGGGGGGAAAAATTCTAGAGAAAAGACTATATAGCCTGCTCTAGGGCAGCAGTCAGATCACAGTACAAGACGCAAATCAGAGTGTGAACTAGTTAGCATAATATAATAAATCGTAGTACTATTACAGTGAATCTCATGATGATTTTAGTGAAGAACGAGGTGGATAATGAATGCTAACAGTCACTTAAATCATGCTTATGTATAAAGAACAAAACGCCAGTCTGAGCCTGTCTGAGCCTCAAAAAGAGGACACAGAACTTCCCAGAGTATATGTGTAAAAACAGTTGATTTATAAAGAAACAAGTAACGTAACTAACCCATGTGGTTCCTATGATCCAGTAACTCCCAGGTACGGAGGGAAGCCAACGCGCGTTTCGCGTGGATAGCTTTTTCAAGGGGTGTTCTGACATCTGTTAGTTGTGCCACTTTAAATGCATTGGATAATTTGATCAGCAGATTTAAAAGCCAATAGGAGCCTGAGTACATACAGCCAAGTCGAGACATCGCGAGAGTCACGCGCCGGACCGCTGAGACTCGACCACGCATGCGCGACTCCGGAAACCGCGCACGCGGAGAAGGGTACAATCAGCAGCCCGAGCGAAAGCCAGGGATGACGCGTCCGACACATAGGACCCATAGGTAAGATAAATAATAAGAGAATTCCAATAAGAATCACAATTGTTTAGAAAGGATTCGAATATTATGGGACTTTTTTGGAGTAGTTTATAAGCTGTTTTATGGAGACGCTTCAATATTCAAAATCCATCGTCCTCCACGCATGTGCACAAATAAATCATACCGATGTTCTAAATAGACCAATAAAGATTTAGGAAGTGTTAAATAATAACTGTATTACAGGTTACTAAGTATATTTAGATAAACAAGTGTGCGTGGTGAAAAAATGTGAAAAAAACAATACAATATAAAGAGATTATTGTAGGTAATAAAAAGTTGCTGAAAAATCAATAATCGGTCGGTAATAAATATTATAGTGAAAAAAATTATAATATTAATTAATAAGATGCTAATCGTAACAGGGACGGTCAGCAATGGCATAAAGTGTGAACAAACATATAAAAATAAAAATAATAAAAAACACAAAATGATTGATAATATTAATTACCAAAAACAAAAAAAGTCAAAAAAATAAGATAAGTTGAATAATACAAGAATAAATTAGTGAAGATAAATATAAATAAAGATTATGCAAATTCCATCTAGATGTGAAATTATATACAGTACAACATACTGTAATCCTAAAAATTATAGGAATATATTAGATAACATTTTTTCTCCGACATCATGTGGACAGGCTTTGCTTGGTCCAAATAGATTCTAATTTGTAAGAATTGGAAGTTCCTCATCGTAGACCCAGAATTGTCTGATCCCAAATACGGCAGTCTCAGGCAGTTTAGGCATGTATGATCAGTGGTAAACTAAGGTATAAAACTAAACAAAAAGAGAACATAGATTAATAGACATACAGTTAAAAACAGATAAAAAGAAGGTAGAGAATATACAGGAATGATGCAAAACTTAATGTCTCGTTCAGACCAACAGGGGTCATAGTTCCATAGTTCCAATATTGTCTTGGTACATAATGGCTCTTCAACAACATATCTTTAAGGTTCATACTCCTTCGTGCTGTCATTTGGTTTTTTTTTATAAGTTTTCTGCCAAAGCAGGTTCTAAGTGCAAAGTTGGCCAGTGTTTATCCAAAATGGATCTCATCACATGCCACTGGTTATTATATGTAGTGATATATCGGATATTGTTTTCATCACTTTTTTTAATACTTATTTTTGGTGGGTGCAGAATTGAATTGCGGTTTGTAAGTTTTGCTCATCTATACCCCCTCTTTATACATCTATGGCTGTACCCCCTGTCCAGAAATCTCTCTTCCAGGTCCCTAGATTGTTTCTCAAAGTTTACGTTTAGGCTGGGTTCACACGAGCACATTAACGTCCGTAATGGACGGACGTATTTCGGCCGGAAGTCCCGGACCGAACTCAGTGCAGGGAGCCGGGCTCCTAGCATCATAGTTATGTACGACGCTAGGAGTCCCTGCCTCTCTGCAGGACAACTGTCCCGTACTGTAATCATGTTTTCAGTACGGGACAGTAGTTCCACGGAGAGGCAGGGACTCCTAGCGTCGTATATAACTATGATGCTAGGAGCCCGGCTCCCTGCACTGAGTTCGGTCCGGGACTTCCGGCCGAAATACGTCCGTCCATTACGGACGTTAATGTGCGCGTGTGAACCCAGCCTTAATGAGCAAATACGCCTCATTCTTAGGAACTGACCAACAGGGACGGCCCCAATCGTGGACCGGCTGTGGGCAGATGTGGCATGAAGTAAGGAGTTGACCGTTGTTTTCTTCCTGAAAACATCAGTCTGAAGACATCTCATGTTATCCACCTCGATGCTAACCTCCAAAAAACCAACCCGATGTTTATCAAAGACATAGGTTAATTTTATGTTCAAATCGTTAATATTTAGATAAAGTACAGTGAAGTTTACCGCTCAGACGGCCCTGGTAACAGTCCAATATCATTCAGTATGGACTCTCTCCCAGAAAAATGCAGTGGACAGTCCGCAATCCAATGAGGGTGTGGATGGTAATTCTTATCCTTGTAGTTCCACCAAGCTCCTTATCGTCTCTCTCCACATTCAAAGAACTCCTGGTAGGAAAAGGATCTTATGTCTCTAATAGATGGAAAAAGGAAGACACATAGTGCAACACCCTCTGAAAAAAGATTGCTCCACGCCAAGTTTAATCCATACTCACAGAAGTAACAAGAAATAAAAGCATCAAGGTAAGTAAAAATCTTTAAAATTTCTAGGCGGCACGCCAAACACTCTCGCCCGACCCTGGGTTTCGCCCTTCCGGCTTCTTCTGTGCCCCAGATTTAAAAGACTTTTACTTACCTTGATGCTTTTATTTCTTGTTAATTCTGTGAGTATGGATTAAACTTGGCGTGGAGCAATCTTTTTTCAGAGGGTGTTGCACTATGTGTCTTCCTTTTTCCATCTATTAGAGACATAAGATCCTTTTCCTACCAGGAGTTCTTTGAATGTGGAGAGATACGATAAGGAGCTTGATGGAACTAAAAGGATAAGAATTACCATCCACACCCTCATTGGATTGCGGACTGTCCACTGCATTTTTCTGGGAGAGAGTCCATACTGAATGATATTGGACTGTTACCAGTGCCGTCTGAGCGGTAAACTTCACTGTACTTTATATATGTTATTTAGGGTATTTGTTGGATCATACCCAATTTAGTTTTGCCTGCTCCGGTCTGAGAGAGATTTTGTGGGTATTTGAGCCAAGAGAAACCACCATTATATTCGTTAATATTTAGACATTGCATGAACTGTATGAGCTGAGTCTCAGTCCCCTGCCAAATAAACAAAACATCGTCGATGTATCTTATCCAGCACTGCACATGGTCAACGGCGTGAGCACCGTCGCCATGGAAAACCTGCCTCTCCCAAAAGAAACAGGTTTGCATACGATGGGGCACATGCTGCCCCCATGGCAGTGCCTTGGTTTTGTAAGTAAAATACATCCTTAAAGACAAAGAAATTATGTGTCAGGACGTATTCCAGTAAGTCCACAACCAGTTCACAAGTAGGACCGTCCCAACTGCTCATCCCAAAGAAGAGGCGCACAGCATTTTTTAAACATGTGGACCTGTAGTTGATTTATACCACCGTTTGGATCGGGAGATTTTCCTGGCATATATGGCAAACGTAGTCACTAAACATGATGTTTGCATATATATATATATATATATATATACACACACGTATGTGTGTTAGTGACTGCATGTGTATTTCATTATATATATATATATATATATATATATATATATATATATATATATTTAATAAGATAGAAAATAAATAGATAAATATGTTATTAGATAGATAGATAGAGAGATAGACATGAGATAGATAGACATGAGATAGATAGCTGGACATGAGATAGATAGATAGATAGATAGATAGATAGATAGATAGATAGATAGATAGATAGATAGATAGATAGATAGATAGATAGATAGATAGATAGATAGATAGATATGTATTAATTTATACTTCTTCTGTTATGCTAAACAGTCAGCTCTGGGGTGACTGCTCAGCGTGACAAACGTACACAATGAAGGGGTAAATAGCTGCATTACTAGTAGCTACTTACATACAGCTGGTGTAGGGATCAGAGAGCAGCAGGAGTAGAATTCCTGAACTCAGCAACCGCGGGACACTGCTGCTCATACTGCTGGGGAGGAGCAGACATGCACATGCTGAGTTCTTGCTGTAGCCATTCCTTTCCTTCTAGGTCATGAGGAAGAGGGAAACAGCTAGAAGTGGGCTGATTGGCTGGACAGCACAGTGGGCGGGCCTGCCCAGCAATGTATTAGATTCATTTATCGCAGTGCTGCTGCTTTAGATATGCCACTGTCTGGGGCTCGTCCAGGAGCAGAATCACCGACCAGAGCGTCGGCAATGCTCTGGCCGGGGATTCCACTCTTGGAGGAGCCATGACTGCAGTGTCAGGTGCTGACTAGAGATGAGCGAACCGGGACAACCGAACCCGGTTTCGGTCCGAACATCGCGAAAAGTTCGGTTTGCAGCGAATCCGAACTTCACCGGGTTCGGCCGAACACATTTTGACCGAACCCGGGCGGGCAGAAAAAACATTACAAAAATATTATACTAATCGGCAGCCACTTGTCTCTATCAATCACTGATAGAGAAAAGAGGCTGCTGATTAAAAATAAAATAAAAAGCATTTCATACGTACCTGGTCGTTGTCTTGGTGACGAGTCCCTCTTCTTCCTCCAGTCCGACCTTCTTTCCTGACGCGGCAGCCTGTGATTGGCTGCAGCGGCCGCGGCAGCCTGTGATCGGCTGCAGCGGCCGCGGCAGCCTGTGATTGGCTGCAGCGGCCGCGGCAGCCTGTGATTGGCTGCAGCGGCCGCGGCAGCCTGTGATTGGCTGCAGCGGCCGCGGCAGCCTGTGATTGGCTGCAGCGGCCGCGGCAGCCTGTGATTGGCTGCAGAGGCGGTCACGTGTCGTGACGTGCGTGACCGCCACTACAGCCTGTGATTGGCTGTAGCGGCGACATGGATGAAACATCATCGCTGGAGGCTGGACAGGAGGAATGTAAGTATAAACGTATTTTTTTTTTTATTACATTAAAATTGTATTTTCCGCACGCCGAGCATGGTACTCTCAAGTTTGCTGAAAGAGTTAGTGCAGCCCATTAACTCTTTCAGCACCCTGGACAGTACCATGCTCGGGACACGGAAATTACAAGTTCGGTCAGAACTAGTTCGGTCCGAATCAAACTTTTTCGTGAAATTCGGTGAACGAGCTGAACCGAACTTTTCATAAGTTCGCTCATCTCTAGTGCTGACACCAGCCCTTGGGTGGCTCTATGGGGGCACTACCTACAGGGGGCACAGTGTGTGTGGGAAACAGTGTATTGTGTTATTATCATCAGGGACACAGGGTATTGTGCTATTATAATCAGGGACAGTTTATGGAACTATTATATTTAGGGCATAGTGTGTGTCACCATGATAATTTTTTTTATAGGTGCAGAAATGTATAAAAAGTGAGAAGCTGAAGACATCTGAGTAGCAAACTGTAGAAATAGGCTGTGGCTGTGTGAAGTCATCATAGAGGTCTGGACAGGATGGAGAAGAAAAGAGAAAAAGAACAACTAGAATCTGAGATGTCACCAGTGAGTCACTTAATATAATTGTTTATTCTGCCTCTAATCAGTAATGTAGTCACTGTATGATCTGCATCGATATGACGGATGGTATGATTTTTTTTGTGAAACAGCAACTCCTAGAATATCATTACCATTGTTCGGGGCATGCTCGGAGCAGTAATTTTACGCCGTACAAACCTATACGGCAGGGGTAGCCTGGCTGGTATATACAGGGATGTTGGGGTTTATATACAGGAATGATGTTTGTTATATACAGGGATTATGGTTGTTATATACAGGGATGATGGGTAGTCCAGCCATCATCCCTGCATTAACCCCATCATCCCTATGTGTACCAGACACCATCCCCTTATATAACCCCCTTCATCCCTGTATATAACCCCCATAATCTCTGTAAATAACCCCATCATCCCTGAATATACCAGCCATCCTCCCTGTATATAACCCCCATTTTACATGTATATACTAGCCAGGCTGGTATATACAGAGATAATAGGGCTTATATACAGAGATAATGGCTGGTACATACAGGGATGATTGGCGTTATATACAGGGATGATGGCTGGTATAATCAGGGATGATGGGGGCTATATACAGAGATTATGGGGGTTATATACAGGGATGATGTGGGTTATATACAGGGATGATGGCTTGTATATCATTAGAATGCACCTCTTCAGTTGTAAACTAGCGTTAGGGGATGCCTACTAGGTTGGGGCCCACTCAGATATGTTTTGCCCCCTACCTGTGCTAAACCCCTAGCTATGCCTCTGCCAGTATCGGAACCTAAACAGAAGAAACGCGTAGCCACAATAAAATGCTTATTATTATACAATTGTCTGGATTTTATTTGATGTCAGCAGCGCTACTTTTGGATCCATCTTTTGAACCTCAGAACTTTTGAATTGATATTCGCAGTGAAAATCTGCTGCTTCTTTGCAACAGATTGTGCATGATGTGTATTGAAAATTCTGCACCGCAGCCTAAGTTCCGCACTGTTATTTTCAGCAACTTCTGAACTAAGTTACCTAAGCTATATAAATCTAAGGAAGAAAAGGCTGCTGCTGATTTCCACTGCTGCCTGTCTGCAGTGAAATTCTGCCACATCTGAACGTGCCCTAAGAGGCCAGTCCGCAGTAGAAATCTGCAGAAGCAGAAGACTTTTTTCCATTATTTTCTATGGCTTTTTAGGTAACTTAGTGCAGACGTTGTGGAAAAATCTGTTGCAGAACATAGGCTGCGTTGCAGAGTTTTCATTCCGCAGCATGCATGGCCGCCAGCGGAGAAGCTTAAGAATTTCAGTGCGGATTTCTACCTTTGCAATGCAAAGGCTGAAATCTGCGGCAAGTCCACTGTGATATCCAAAACGTCCGAACTACCTTTCAAATATTTCTGTAATTTCTGCAAATTCACGGCAAAATCGTCAGCAGGAAAATTTCTGCCATGTCTGAACATGCCCTAAGGCTGGGTTCCCACGGCTCGGATACACTGCGTATCTGACCTTGAACCCGCAGCACATTAGAGTGGAATTTCCCTTCGTTGACATGTAGTCCGGCCTCAAGTGATGAGATGCAGCCCATGTGACCGCTGCAGCCTGTGATTAGCTACAACAGTCACATGTCGATAAAACGTCATCCGAGGATGCGGACCCGGAAGAAGACCAGAAGAAAGCGTTGTTATGACAGCACCTGGGTTATAAGTGTAAGGGTTTTTTTTATGAGTTGAAATTTTTGCGGCGGAAATTTTTGTGGCGATTCTGCGGCAAAAGTTGCAACATTTGTTGCGGGTTTTACATCCCCATTGAATTCAATAGGGAAAACATGCAACAGAAAAGCAACATGTAGCTTTAACTTTTAAACACTTTTCTGTTTAGAATAGTGGCAGATAGATAACTCTATTTTTCAACAGGGTTTGCGGAATCACATAAAGCCATTGCCTAAAATACTCCACTTTTATTATCGGAATTGCTTCCCTTATGAACATGAGTGTTCCAATAATAAAGCCAAAAAAAACAACGGGGAAATCTAATTCCTCCACAGCTTTCCTGACACCTGATGCAGACATAGGTTGGTTTTATATGCTTATAATATGGTTACATTTTGGCATCTGTGTTAGACATAAATAGGGGCGGATTAAGGGTAGCATGGGCCCTGGGCACTTTTTCAAGTCTGGGACCCGCCCCAAACTCTAAAGAAAGAACTCTGATGACCTTGTACCGTATATATTTGCAGATTTCCGTTTAGGCGGCCACAGATCAGGCACGGTTTTAAATTTGCTGTCAAAGTAGAATGAGAGATACAGAAGAGAGAAAGCTAAATACTGAGATATAGAAACAGGGAGGAAACCTCCAGCTCACCGGTCTGCGCCTCCAGCAGTATCGCTCGGATCCCAGCGACGGCCCGCGGTGTGAAATAGCACAGTAGAAGAAAGGATGATCCAGCGCTGATAGTAGTTAAAAGGGAAAAGCAGGTCCCATGTTTATTGGAGAAATCATTAAAATCGAAAGGGAGATGCAGTCCCAAGGCAGGAGTAGTCAGGGTGTATACCCGAGCCTACGCGTTTCGAACACAGTCTGCGTTCTTAGTCATGGCAAGAGAAGTGAAATACTGAGACACTAAAGAGGTCAGGAACTTTAACCCCTTCCCGCCGCAGCCATTTTTCAGATTTTAATTTTCGTTTTTGCCTCCCCATCTTCCAAAAGCCATAACTTTTTTATTTTTCCGTCAATATAGTCCTATGAGGGCTTGATTTTTGCGGGACGAGTTGTAGTTTTTCTTAGCATTATTTGTTGTGCCATATAATGTACTAGGAAAGGGGAAAAAAATTATTTGTGGGTTAGAAGATGAAAAAAACAGCGGTTCGTTCATTGTTTTTTGACATTCGTTTTTAAGGAATTCACTGCGCAATGAAAACAACATGTTAACTTTATTCTGTGGGTCAATACGATTACGGCAATACCAAATATATATAGTTAATTTTCTATATTTTACTACTTTTACAAGTAAAAACCTAAGTGTAAAAAATAACATTTATTTTGTGTCGCCAAATTTCGAGAGCCATAACTCTCATTTGCATTTTTTTTTTTACGGCGTTCATCGTGCGGATTAAATAATGATATATTGTAATAGTTCAGACTTTTACGGATGCGGCGATACCAATTATGTTTATTTATTTATTGATTGATTGTGTTGCGGGGGCGCAATGAACTATTAGAGGGGGTCGCCCCCCTCTTTCTTACTATTTAAATGCTGCGGTCGCTATTGACCGAAGCATGTAACGAGTTAAACGAGCGGGATCGCGCTCCAGCGTGATGCTGCTCGTTACTCTGAAGTGTAACCGGACTTTGGCGCATGGATACGTCAAATGTCGGGAAGGGGTTAAACAGCAGATAGTGATAATCGGTCAAGTAAAAACCCTACTTGAGCCATCCTGTTTTCCAATAGGAAGCACCCATGTCTTTATCATATGCTATTATATTCTCTGGGGAGAAGAGCCAGCTAGCTTTTTAGCCAAGCGTGCCAATGACGTTTAAGTGCAACCAATTGTGATGGGTTAGAGGCTAATGCAAACTCGTGATGCATATGGGAGTTAACCTTAGCACATAAATCCGTAATTGTTGGGGTAGTAGAAGATTTCCAATGTGAAGCCACACACTTTCGCGCTGAGGTTAAAATATGCACCGCAGGCCAGCGGTGGTCTGGAGACATCTCTGCTACCCTGATATTCAATAAGGCCATATCTGAGGCTGGAGGAACATCATAACCATCCATCAAGGAGATAATCTGAAAAGTAGCCTCCTAGAACACTTTGACTATTGGGTAGGACCACCACATATGCTCCAATGTTCCTACTTGCCCACATTGTCTCCAACAGAGACTTGAGTATCCCGGAATGACATGAACCAATCGAGAAGGGTAAAGATACCAACACAAATGTATTTCTTTTACTTGTTCCAAGTATTTCACACAATGAGAGGAAATCATCAGCCAATCACAAGCTCTTCTCCACTGAGTCATAGTTGTCAGAATATTCAAATCATGATCCCATTCGTGCATATATGGCAATTTCTCCAGTTTAGAGAACCACCTGGCACCTGAGATCTGTTTAAACAGGTCTGGGATAAGTGGAAGAGGATACTGATTTTAACGGTAATCTTATTTAATTCACAGTAGTCAATACAGAGTCTTAAACCTCTTTCAACAAACAAAAAACCTGCACCCACCGGAGAAGTAGATGGATGAATATGACCCTTACGAAGACTGTCTTTAATATAATCTTTCATTGCCTGTCCTTCCGGAGTAGAAGATGCCCATTAGACAGCTTAGCATTAGGGAGAAGTATAATGGGACAGTCATAAGGCCTATGAGGAGGGAGAGATTCACAACTGATTTCAGAAAAGACATCCTCAAAATCTTGAATACACTCAGACAACGATGGTGCGTTGCAAGATACATTAGTAGTATACAAAGAAATGCAAGAATCATAAAGTGTAGCATTGCACTTAATCAAATCTGCTTTTACCCAATCAATAACAGGATTATGTGGCTGCAACCATGAAATGCCCAATATTACTTCAGAAGGAAAATGTTCTAGGATAAAGAAAGAGATAGTTCAGTATGCAAAGTACCCACTTCCAAAGTTACAGGCGGTGTGGAGAACTTGACCGACCCTCTAAGAGATAGGGGTATTATCCATAGCAGATACTTTGACTGGGATACTTAGCTGAACAAGGGGGGATATCCAATCTTTTTGCAACCTGAAACTCCAAGAAATTAGCGGCAGAACCACAAGCTACAAAAGCTTGACCTACTGCATGGGCTATTGTGCATCAGATGAAGGGACCTCAGCGCAGGGAAGGGGAGGGGCCATTGCTGATCTTTAATTTTTGCGCTCTTGTAGTCGTTGGTCAAGATGCACCACAAGAGCCATGGTATCCTCTAAAGTCAATGAGGATAATTTATTAGGACATATTTCAAGGTTTCAGAAAGACCTCTGCGGTATTGACATCGGAGTGAAGCATCATTCCACTGTGAAGAGATGGACCACCCTGTAAATTTTTAACAAAACTCCTCGACAGGACGCCATCCTTGCTGGAGAGATAACAGGTTCACCTTAGCTACTGCAGTGATATCTGGTTCTCCATATATTAGACCTAAGGCCTCAATAAAGATATCCATAGAAATAAGTTCAGGGGCATCATGTCTCAACGAAAAGGCCCAGGTTTGAGGATCTCCCTGCAAAAGTTAAATGATGACACCAACTCGCTGCTCTTCAGTTCATGAGGAGAGAGGTCTTATTCAAAAATACAACTTACAACTCTCCCAAAAATTAACAAAATACTTACGATCACAAGAAAAACGATCATTTAAGTTCCCTTTCGCTTCAAACGGAATTGGACTGGAACGACTGCTTGGGCCTGCACAGTTTCATGGTGTTGAATCTTTACGGCCAGATCTTGTACCAGCTGAGTCAGATCGTGCATCTGTTCCACCAGGCCTTGCATTGGTTCCATCATGAAAAAAGATAATATTAATGGCTTGTGATTATGTTATGGAATCAACAGTTGAGCAATTCCCAGGGTGGAAGTTTATGGAATTGCTAGGTGAGCAATTCCACAAAAGCTGGAGACTGTCAGGAATGTGCGTGCAAGTAAATCCGCAACTCCAAATCCATCACAACTCTGATCAACAGAGTCTAAGGCTATTCTATGATTTTTGCTGCAAGGCAAGTTGGATTTTGCAGCATAGAACCCAGGTTGCTTTAACAGAGTTTGGTGTTGGTTAAGTGGTGCAATACAGGCTAAACTAGAGCAGATAACAAGAAAGCCAGAGGGTAAACAGAAAGTACAAATAATAAAGCTAGTGGAAGTCAGGGATTGCAGAGGTCAAAACCAGTCAGGAGCAGAAAATCCAAATCAGTAAACAAAGGGTAATCCAGAGACAAACCGATATCCAGTTCCAAAAAGTCCAAATAGTCAAAGGTACAGGGTATAGTCAGAAGCTTTATCAAACACTTGCAGCAAGGAAATTCACAAGCAAATAAAACAGAACCAACACAGCTTTAAATACTCCACAATTCAATCAGATAGGACTAAAGACAGAGAAGTGGGATAGGCTCAACATCTAAAACCAGAACTGCCCAGAAGCTAGACTAGTAATCATGGTAATCTTAAAGGGACGGGCGTTTCCTAACATTGGCTTCTTCAGGTTACGAAGGGTTATTGTGTATACAAAGAGCTCTGAATTCCTATTCAGAACTGACATTATCATTAATTACAGAAGTTTATATAGCCAATATGACGTATATGTGAGATGTGAACTAGGAGACAGGGAGACTAAAGGCCCTATTACACCAGCTGATAATCAGCCGGTTCAGCGAGCATCGATCAATAAGACATCAATGTTCGGCGTTCCTCTGCTTCTGTCACAGGGAGCTATGGATAGGGACGAGCAATCATTACTCCGATCGCTCGTCCCCATACGTTGTTATCATGTCGTCAGCGTGTCTCCCTGTTTACACAGGGAGATGTGCTGCTAACAACGATAATACTTTGCGTTTTTAAAACAATACGATCAGCAGATGATCGAGCGTTTGCTCATTCATCTACTGATCGCTACCCTGTTTACACAGGGCAATTATCAGCAACGAGCGCCCTGTGTAAAATCCCCTTAAATATACAATAGTATATGTTTACATTACTCAAAGTATGTAAGATAATCTTAATTTATGATATACAATTGTTAAATGTCACTCTTTCTGACTCATTAAATAGTTAATATTGACCGTGTTTCCTTCAATATTCTTGAACGCTATTCAATATGAGGACTACGAAACTTAGACAAAAAAATGGTTAGTTTATTTAGATATATTAATAAAAATAATACTATAACAGCGATACATACATAGACAGATACATATTGTAATATAACTTAGATTGTAATACAGAATAAATATATCATCTTACATAGTCATTGTATGGGACACTTGTCGTCTCCATCTTGCTTAGTCTGGGTGTGTGTCCTCATCATTGGAACCAGTGTATGTCCTTGGGCGTTTTCCTAGATGACCACCTCCTAAATTACCACCCCCCCATGTCTACCTCTGTCTGTCATAAATATCCCAGAGTATAGGCGTGTTTTAACATTTAGGTGATACTTTTGTCTTCATATGGAAGACGTACTACTGTCATTACTCATGCATTCCCGGTACTGAAATAACTGATATAGTTTTGCATAATGTATCTTTATTTCTATCAAATAACATTTATATTATAACACTATATAAAGTATTTAACATTTCCCCCTCTTGAGAGTGAAATACGTTGGAACCCACAAAATATACAAATTTGTAATCAATCAATAATCATAATACAATAGTCATTGGGTCTTCTTCTTTTCTTCTTCTTTATAAATATGTTAATAAATGTCCATGGATTGAATAGATGAAATGTCCATAAATGAATTGCAATAGTTTTATAACGTCCATTAATGTTATGTTATGGTAAACTGTGATTGGATACAAATAAAAAGTAGATTTATATTAACTAAACCTATCTATAATGATGAAGGCCTCTTCTTCTTCTTCTTCTTCTTCTTCTTCTTCTTCTTCTTTTCATCGTATGGTTGTGCTGTAGAATTGATATTTCTGTGATTGACTTGTTCATAGTCAGGTTGATACCTTTTTAAACTT
The DNA here is from genome assembly GCF_050947455.1 of Rhinoderma darwinii. Taxonomy (NCBI): domain Eukaryota; kingdom Metazoa; phylum Chordata; class Amphibia; order Anura; family Rhinodermatidae; genus Rhinoderma; species Rhinoderma darwinii. The sequence continues at coordinate 98,264,244 of NC_134692.1, forward strand.
TTCCGCATAAACGCAGTCTTTAGTTTGTAGAATCCCTTTAAATCAATGCTGATAAAGTTGTAAAAGTCCTTTAAATCGAAAGTTTATATATTGCAGACACATAACTTGGTTTATAAGGCTTTCATAAGCATTCCTTTAATTATTGTTGATTGATTTGGCTGTGCAGCCTTTCAAATGTTTTTCATCATCGATTTTTCAGTATGAAATCACTGTCCATAGTTTAATAATGTTGAAATAATAGCAAAGCCGATATATTAAAAATATATCACTTCTGATGTCTGTCATCCATTTCCTGAATACAAAACTTGTGGACTTGAAACATTCCAGTAATTCCTCTGTCTCTTGAGAAGTAATCTCCAAGACTTAGCATGTCACTTTAAAACAGCTGTGATGTCTCTGGCAAGGCATTGCAAGTGTTAACTTTGACACTCCTTTTTGCTTGAGTAGGCTGTAAGTTTCTTCGTGCTCAGAAAGCATGTCAAGGTTGTAGCATCCCGACACACTAGTCCATGTCAATTACTCCACTCACCAGTCAATCAATCTTCACTTCTTTTACGTTTTCAAGTTGGTATTATTCTGCTCAGGAACTAGACAACGACAAACTTGATAATAACACAGTCCATTCAGCATCTTATGAACATTTCCAAACTCCAGTAATAATTGTCAGTGATGAAAATCTAATGTAATGATACAGTCCTTTAAAAACAGCCTAAGCAAGTATCATTGACATCTGCTTCCATCAGTCTTTCCTCTCTTGCAGCTTGCAGTAATTGGATAAAGCTGGAATTGGTCTTTTATAAAAATGTTTAATATTACAGAATTTTGGACTTTACCTTGATTGTAGTCTTTGCTATACCAAAATATTGGTTGATTTCTAACCAGTGGCGTAACTACCGCTATAGCAGCCGTAGCGGCTGCTACGGGGCCCGCAGCATGAGGGGGCCAGTGCCACCCGACGGCACGGGCCCTCTGCCCCATGGCCGGAGGCTCCGCTAGCAGCTGCTATGGCTGCTGCAGCGCGACGCCACTGAAGGGGTTGTTCCTACAAAAGACATGCATCCCCTATCCACAGGATAAGGGATACATGTGTGATCGCTGGGACGCCCAGCGATAAGGAAAACAGGGGACCGAAAGTCCCCCGAAGTTCTCCATGACAAACCTCGGACTTCCGGGGTCTGTCTGCAGCTCCATAGAAATGACTTGTGCACCGGTCGCGCTTGTGCGCATGCGTGACCAGCGCTCCTTTCATTTTTATTGAACTGCGCAGACGCCGGAAGTCCGAGGTTTGTCATGGGGAACTTTGGGGGACTTTCGGTCCCCCGTTTTATTTATCGCTGCCAGCGATCACACATGTATCCCCAATCCTGTGGATAGGGGATACATCTCTTTTATAGGACAAACTATAGGCCGTTTTTTGTGGGGGGGGGGCTATATGGCGTTATCTACAGGGGGTGTCTGTATGGTGTTATCTACAGGGGGGCCTGTATGGCGTTATCTACAGGGGTGGTTCTGTATGGTGTTACCTACAGGGGGGGTCTGTATGGTGTTATCTACATAGGGGAGTCTGTATGGTGTTATCTACAGGGGGGTCTGTATGGCATTATCTACAGGGGGATCTGTATGGCGTTATCTACAGGGGGGGTCTGTATGATGTTATCTACAGGGGGGTCTGTATGGCGTTATCTACAGGTGGGACTCTGTATGGTGTTATCTACAGGGGGGGTCTGTATATAATTATCTACAGGGGGGTCTGTATGTTGTTATCTACAGGGGCGGTCTGTATGTTGTTATCTACAGGGGGGACTCTGTATGGTGTTATCTACAGGGGTATCTGTATGGCATTATCTACAGGGGGATCTGTATGGCATTATCTACAGGGGGGTCTGTATGGTGTTATCTACAGGGGGTCTGTATGGCGTTATCTACAAGGGGGTTTGTATGGCGTTATCTACAGGGCGGGCTGTATGGCGTTATCTACAGGGGGGCTGTATGGCGTTATCTACAGGGGGCTGTATGGCGTTATCTACAGGGGGGATTTGGGGCTGTAAGAGGTTATCTACAGGGGGGCTGTATGGCGTTATCTACAGGGGGCTGTATGGCGTTATCTACAGGGGGGCTGTATGGTGTTATCTACAGGGGGCTGTATGGCGTTATCTACAGGGGGACTGTAAGGCGTTATCTACAGGGGGCTGTGTATGGTGCTATCTATAGGGGGCGCTGTGTGGTGGAATCTATTGGGAGGCACTATCTACAAGGGGGGGGTTGTGTGATACCCAGCGGAGGGGTGCCCCAGTCAAAAGTTTGCTATGGGGCCCAGTCTTTCCTAGTTACACCCCTGTTTCTAACTTATGGTAATCACGGTGTATCATAACATTAATTTATACCACATTGATAATCAGACATAAATATGTCATTATCTGTAACATTCAAATAGTAAAACTTCAATAACATATGTATATTTAACTTTTAAATCATCTTTGAAAACAATCTTCAGACATAATGTATGTAAATTTTGTCACCATTATTAATAAACCATAATAGAATGACACAATATTTAATTCAATGTATATGTTGAATTATCCCAAATGTTTTAAATAAAACCAAACTCTCACTTTTAATAAAGATTTCCTACATCAAACATTACTTTATTAAACATCATTGTGTAGATATCAAATAATTGTATATTCCAATTCTTTTATTTACTTTCTCAAAAAATATCAGAATAAAATCACATCATACGTATGGATAACCACTGAATTATAATGTCTTATTCTATTCTCTAACTAACTTTTACCATTGACACTGACATTTCTCAATGAGTGATTGTTAATTGTTAATGGTGTACCAAACCTCTTTTTCTGCATATATCTTTTAAAAAACCTTAAACATATATCCCATATTTTATGTATCTATATTTGCGTGTGTGTGTGTGTGTGTGTGTGTGTGTGTGTACACACCTGTCACATATATAGAAGAAACATTTATGTAAAATTAATTTAAATAAAACAAAACTATCATAAAATATTTGTAATCAACTAGTTAATAAATACCCTATGATGTATATATTCAACTATATATCTTTAATTGATATGCGTCCACCTTATATCAATTACTAAACTATTATATTTATTTTCTTCCGTAAAGACAAAAGTTTATCTTATTTGCATTTTTTATTTCTTTAAATATTTCCAATATGTTTGTATTTGTATTTAAATGTATGTGTGTGCATATGAATATATCATCAATATAGAGAAATGATCCCGTTATAAATCATAAATATAGTTTTGCAAAATAGCTAAATATTTGTTTAATTATACCTGATTATCCTTAACTAGTATATGTCAATATTATATAAACCAATCCATTAACACAAATGATAAAACATATTGTGCACATTACGTATCATCATATGCAATAGAAACATTTAATAGCAAATAATCATAGACTAAAATGTAACCCTGACATACACAAATCTTTCTCATATCATCTCTAGTATGATGATTTCAAATAAACCACTTCTCTTAAAAATAGTTCAGCACACACATACCAGTCACTCACTTTACTATCTTGTTACCAGACACTCTCAAACTTGGATTCAAATTTCACACATGCATAACGTTTGTGTGTAACATCCTATTCTTTTATTATTCTTTTATATAACAACTATAAGCCTCATTTATTAAAGCACATAATTATTAAATTCAAATATGAATATGAAGTACTTCAAATGTGAACCACACATATAACATTGTCTAATCTTTTAAAACTTGTCAGGATACGTTTCTCATTTTTCACTAAATGTGTACTTTCTGCAGACACAGATATACAGTACTGCGACAAACAGATAACAGATAATGCAGCATTAACTGTAATGGCAGGAAGGGGGTGAAGGAAAAGTGAGCCCTAATCTACCCACCGCCCTGTCCCTGCCTACTTGCAACGACCCGCCCTAGGCGACGGGGTACAACTGGGCGGCGGTCCCTACGCTATCTAAGTGCATGTGAGAACAAACAGGGAACACGCAAGGGAAGGGGCAGTAGCCCACGGAATGCCGCGAGGAAACGGAGCGGTGAATGAGTAGTCAGGACCAGGATGAAGTGGAGTATACCCAAGTGAGCACGGAGGAGGAAGCAAGCCAGAGGCAAAGCAAAGCAGGTTAAGCGGAACTGCAGCAAGGCAGAAGCACGGCAGAAGCAGGCTGGAGCAAGCAGCAGTGAGGCCAGGAATCCAGAAGAATTACAAGCACTGAGGAGGAGAACACGGCAGGTAATAAAGGACAGGGGGCGGAGCTAACTCCGACTGACCAGGCCGCGATAGGCTCTCCCACTCCTGAGCCTGCCACCCTGGTTGGTGGGAGATGGTGTCAGTCGAACAGGTCTGGCCTCAGGTGTGGATTGATTAATCCCAGGAGTATACCTAGACGTAGTACCTGGCAGATCCCTAACAATTAACCATTTACTAGCCAAACTTATTGTCAACTGAAACACCAACATGTCACCATGTGCTGTCAATCAATGACCAAGCATCTTCAAATGCTCATTCCAAAATGGAGAAGCCTCTCAAAGATAAGGTATCATGCACTTGTAAGTAACACATTTATTATTGTTATCCTTTAATCATTAGATATATTAGTCAAACATTGTTACTATAGATTAACAATATATATTGTTAGACATTCCATGCAGTTTTTAAAATAACTATTAAATAAACCAAAAAGGAAAACATTTCCAGTTATGTTTAATATGTCTTGGAAAAAACTCTATAATTAGAGAACATTTTTTTATTAGTGATCAACTTCACATCTCCTTTAACAAGCAATGGTCATTAAACGTGAGAATTATTCTATTGGCTTTAATTCTATTTCTAGCTAATACCTAATCAACGTCTAACTAACGCTCTATCAATAATCTCTTTTAACATTTTTCCCATTGTCTCCTTTGTAGGAAATGAAGAGTCAATTGATACCTTTATAAATTCAGATGACTGCTTTATTGCTAATAATTAGAGGCAATATCCCATTTGGAAAGCTCCTGTTTCTGTAAAGTTTTGGTTTTCAAAGGTGTAGACAGCTCAGAAGTTTTATGCTTTGGCATCTTCTTTCCTACTGGACTCATGCTATCTATAAAATGAGATGGTTGTGAAGTCTGGCTTATAAATGATGGCTGTATATTATCTTGTGAGACCTGCATTTCTCTTATCATGTTGTAGAGTTTATAAACTACATGTAATTTTTTACCAATCTCATTGACTTTGTCAATTGAATACTTAGAAGTATCTGACCCTTTCGTTTGATGGGGTCGATTATATAACTTTACACAAACATTTGCCCATTTTTGTTTCACACTAGCCATGTGTTTTTTCTGGTACATTATGACTCTGATACTTTCTAGCAATAATTTTGCAACCTCAAATAATAACTTTTTTATCTGTTGCAATAGTGAGAGTGACAGATTCCAAGAATTTAAATTTATTGACAAATGTTTTCACAGTAGCTTGGGAAGGGAAGTTGTCAATTACTGCTTTGTATGTCTGTTCAAATCTGGACATGAATGAGAACGTGCATTCATCTCTGTAAATTTTTAATTCTTCAAGAATGTCATATGTTGGCATGCTGTCACCTGTAGTACACCAGATTAAATCCTTCAATCTATCAACATCACTATCATGTTACATTTTATTTGACTCATTGTCAAAAGACCTTTTCAATGCTACAAGTCTGAATAGTGTCACTGGAATCCACATATTAAACAATTGATTTATCTGTTCATGAGATAAATCAAATTTGTCTACATAGCTCTCAAAAACCTCTGAATTCCTGCACACATGGATTTTTGCATCATATGTGGAAATGTCTTTGCTTAACCCCTTAATGACCAGGTCATTTTGCAGGTTAATGACCAAGGATTATTTTTTGTTTTCTCACGGTCGCATTCCAAGAGCCGTAACTTTATTTTTATTCAGTCGACATAGCCGTATAAGGGCTTGTTTTTTGTGGGACGAGTTGTATTTTTCAATTGCACCATTTTTGGATGCTTATAATATATTGATTAAGTTTTATTAACTTTATGTTAGGAGTGAATTGAAAATAAGCAGCTATTCCAGCATTTATTTTAAGTTATAAAATTATGCCGTTTACTATGTAGCGTAAATAACATGTTACATTTATTCTATGGGTTGGCACGATTACGGGGATACCAAATATGTAATGGTTTTATATGTTTTCTTACATTTGCACAATAAAAACCCTTTTAGAAAAAAATAACTTGTTTTTGCATCGCTGCATTCCAAGAGCCGTAACTTCATTAGTACTATTTTGGGGTACATGGGACTTATTGATTAAGTTTTGTTTTATTTTTTATTGGGGGAATGGGAGAAAATAAAGAATTTTGCCGTTGTTTTTTTTTTTTTTGGATGCCGTTTATTCGGCGGTTTAATTAATGTGTTAATTTTATTGTTCAGGTCATTATGATCGAGGTGATACCATATATGTGTTTGTGTTATTTGTTTTGACACTTTTATTAACCCCTTCCCACCATTGGGTGTGACTGTACATCCAGATTCAAAGTGCTTTCCCGCACAAGGGCGTACAGTCACGACCTATAGATAAATCAGGCACAGGAGCTGTGCACGTTTCATCTTCAGCGGCTGTCAGCTGTAATACACAGCTCCCGCCGATCGCAGCCATTTAACACCCTTCAATGCGGCTGTCAATGGCGTCGGCCGCATTGAAGTGGTTGACAGAGGGAGAGGGCTCCCTCTGTACCCCCCGTGATGGATCGTGGGTGGCGATGGTTGCTATGGCAACCAGGAAGCCATTGCTAGGCTTTCTGGTTGCCCAGATACGGAAGCCTATTAGGTCCTGCCCGAGGCAGGACCTAATACGCTAACTGTCAGATGAATAATGACAGTTACAATACACTGCACTACATAAGTAGTGCAGTGCAGTGGCGGATTAAGAAGATCATGGGCCCTGGGCTATTACCCAAACTTGGGTCCCCCTTCTCCACCGCCACCCTACCGCGCCGTAACTATTGCTAACACTACATTTTTGCATAAGCATTAACAAATGGGTGTTATGATTCCCCTTTCACAGGGCTGTGTACCTACATACTGACAGTATCACACTGTGCAGGGACACATCCTCCTGACAGTCCTGGACTGCACAAAGACGTTATGTGGAATACAAGGATTTCCTATAATAAACATGTCAGGAGAGGGGACAGATTCTCTACAAATCCAGTGACTCACAGGTGACGACGTCTCAGATGCTAGTAGTTTTTTTTCCTCTTTTCTTCTCCATCCGGTCCAGAGCTCATGACAACTTCTCCTGGCCATGACCCATTTCTGCAGTCTTTAAATATAATATCACCATGCACTGCGCCCCTGAATATAATTGTGTCACACACTGTAACGTAAAGCACCACATACACAGTGCCCCCTGTAGATAGTACCAACCCCCCATGTAGACAGCGCCAAACACACACCCCCTGTAGATAGCGCCACACACAAACCCTGTAGATAGCGACACACACACACACACATACTTGTAGATAGCGCCACACACACAACCCCTATAGATAGCGCCACACACACAACCCCTGTAGGGAGCTTCACACACACAACCCCCTGTACATAGCGTCACACAGCCCCCTATAGATAGCATCACACAGCCCCCTATAGATAGAGCCACACAGCAATCCCTTCCTTATATATAGTGCCACACAGCGCTCCCCCCTTTGTGTATAGTGCTACACAGTGCCGCTACAGTGCAGCCCTGGGATGACATTTTATCCAATATGACTGCTGCAGTCTGTGATTGGCTGCAGCGGTCACATGGGGTGAAACGTCATCCCAGGAGGCTGGCCCGGACCAAGAAACAGAATTCTGGGCAAGTATTAATATTTTATTTTTTTAAAATTGCGTTTTTACATAACATCTGTTATTTGTTGCGGGTTTTACCTCCCCATTGAATTAAATGGGGAAAACCCGTAACAAATGAGCAGCGTTTACGCAAATACAATTGATATGCTGCGGAATAAAAAAAACGCACCGCAGGTCAATTTCTGAGCTTTTTTTCCCCACTTATCATTTACGCAGCGTGTGGATGAGAATTGTTCACATCTAATCTACTCTGCTGCTACTGTATTAGAGCTTGTCCACAATTAACGGAATTGCTGCGAATTTTCCGTCCAGAAAATATGCAGAATACAGTAGTGGCAAAGTGACTGAGATTTACCAATTCTCATCCAGACGCTGCGTAAAATTTCCGACCAGACATTTTGTCCTGCGGTGCGTATTTCTCATACTGCAGCATGTTAATTCCTGCTCCGGAAAGTGGACATAATTGCTGCGTTTTTTCAGAGGAGATGTCACCATCCCCCAACACTGAGAAAAACGCAGCAAAATACGCAGCATTTTCTGAAGCAAAAAAACAGGAAATGGTGCTTTTTTTTCTGCAGCGGAATTTCAGCTAGTTTCTGCGGAATTGCTGCAGAATATATATATATATATATATATATATATACACATACATACATACATGCAAACACTATACATATGTATATATGTGTATATACAGAGTGGGCCATTTATATGGATGCACCTAAATAAAATGGGAATGGTTGGTGATATTAACTTCCTGTTTGTGGCACATTAGTATATGGGAGAGGGGAAATTTTTCAAGCTGGGTGTTGACCATGGCGGCCATTTTGAAGTCGGCCATTTTGTATCCAACTTTAGTTTTTTCAATGGGAAGAGGGTCATGTGACACATCAAACTTATCGAGAATTTCACAAGAAAAACAATGGTGTGCTTGGTTTTAACGTTACTTTATTCTTTCATTAGTTATTTACAAGTTTCTGACCACTTATAAAATGTGTTCAAAGTGCTGCCCATTTTGTTGGATTGTCAATGCAACCCTCTTCTCCGACTCTTCACACACTGATAGCAACACCACAGAAGAAATACCTCCCGATCTGACCCCCTTAGACTTTTATCTTTGGGATCATCTGAAGGCAACTGTCTATGCTGTGAAGATAAGAGATGTGCAGCAACTGAAACTACGGATACTGGAAGCCTGTGCTAGCATTTCTTCTGCGCTGTTGCTATCAGTGTGTGAAGAGTGGGAGAAGAGGGTTGCATTAACAATCCAACAAAATGGGCAGCACTTTGAACACATTTTATAAGTGGTCAGAAGCTTGTAAATAACTCATGAAAGAATAAAGTAACGTTAAAACCAAGCACACCATTGTTTTTCTTGTGAAATTCTCGATAAGTTTGATGTGTCACATGACCCTCTTCCCATTGAAAAAAATGAAAGTTGGATACAAAATGGCTGACTTCAAAATGGCAGCCATGGTCAACACCCAGCTTGAAAAGTTTCCCCCCTCCCATATACTAATGTGCCACAAACAAATGTCACATTTTATTTAGGTGTACCCATATAAATGGCCCACCCTGTATATATACAAATATGTGTGTGTATATATATATATATATATATATATATATATATATACATACATACACACACTATATATATATACACACACACACATGCTATATACATACATACATACACATATACGCATCACAGACACACATGAGTATGCACATTATACGCATATAAAATACACATTGTAAACACACATGCACTAACCTTTTATGTAGGATATTTGTGAAGGGCGTTCAGCAGGTTGATGTGGTGGGAGTCTTCACACAGCGTTTCTCCTGCTCACAGCCCGACACAGAGCCCGCAGACAGTCTCCCCTCCCCCATGTCCCGACTGCTAGCAGCAGGAGGAGAGGTGTGTAGAGCAGGGAAGGGGGGCTGGAGGGGGAGTTTCAGCACAGACCACGGCTTGCCTCATGACAGGTGCGGTCCTGGCACCGGGGCTCCCTCCAGTGCTAGCGACACCACCGGGCATGAGGAGGCCTAATGGTGATCTGCCACTGGTGCAGTGTATTGTACCAGGGATCAGAAGATCAGATCTTCAAGTCCTCAGGTAAGTGTAAAAAAAAAGTGAAATAGGTAAAAAAAAATGTTAAACACAAATAAATAAATAAAAGTTTTAACTAATAAAACAGCAATCACCCTGTTTCCCTGATCAACTAAAAAAAATGAAAACATGAAAAAAAACTATACATAATAGGTATCGCCGCGTTCGGAACGGCCTGATCTATAAAAATCTCTCATTATTTTTACCGCACGGTGAATACCGTAATTATTTTTTATAAAAAACAATTACAGCATTTTATTTTTCGGTCATCTTGTCTCAAAAAAAATGTAATAAAAAGTGATCAAAAAGTTGTAAGTAACGCAAAATGGTACCAATGCAACCTACAGTTCGTCGCGCATAAAACAAGCCCTCCCGCAGCGATATCAACTAAAAAGTTAAAAAGTTATGGCTGTCAGAATATGGCGACACTCAAACATGATTTTCTTTAGAAAAGAGTATTTTAATTGTGGGAACGTAGTGAAACGTAAAAAAACTATATAAATTTGGTATCGCTGTAATTGTATCGACCCGCAGAATAAAGTTAACATGTTGTTTATACTGCAAAACTGTAAAAAAAAACAAAAAAAAAAAACGTTTTTTGGTTTCCCCATCTCCCAAAAAACTGAAATAAATAATGATAAAAAAAATTGCATGTACCCCAAAATGGAACCAATAAAATTGACAGCTTGTTCCACAAAAAACAAGCCCTCACACAGCTCCGTCAACGGAAAAATAACAAGTTTTGACTCTCAAAACGCAATGATGCAAAATGATGCTAAATGACGGCCCAGCCTAATTTTTTAGGTCCAGTAGAATTTCATTAAATACCCCGCATCATCATTTGCTGGACCCCACAGGTGGACCCTGTAGATGCAGCAGAGATGAGGAAACTTTAGGGCCTTGTGCTGCTTATAGGGCTTGTGAAGAAGTCAAATATAAGGCAATACTGGAGCGCAGATATTTTGTATAATACCCAATAATCCCGGCCTGTGCATAAAGGATTGGTTCAAAGCGTACCACACCAATCCATGGATTATTCATTCACCCCATTATTATATCATCCTATTATGCCCTGATGCACTCTGCCCAGCTTACATATACCCTGATGCACTCCGCCCAGTTTACATATACCCTGATGTACTCCACCCAGCTTATATATGCCCCCACATTATAAGCTGAAATACCACTAAAACACCAAGCAAAATTTGCGCTTCAAAAGCCAAATGGTGGTCCAACTGAGCCTGGCAGTGTGCCCAAACGGCAATTTATGACCACATATGGGGTATTACTGTATCATTCTGGAGAACCCGCTTAGCAATTTATGGGGTGTGTGTCTACGGTGGTACAAGCTGGGCACAACACATTGCGCACTGAAATGGCATATCTGTGGAAAACGACAATTTTCAATCTGCAATATCTATTGTGTACTCATTTTTGCAAAACATTTGTGGGGTCAAAATGCTCACTATACTAGATAAATTCTTTGAGGGATCTAGTTGCCAAAATGGAGTAATTTTTCAGAGGTTGCACTGTACTGGTACGATAGCTCAATGCAACATGGTGTCAAGAAACTAATCTTGTAAAATCTCCACTCCCAATACTAAATGGAGCTCCTTCCCTTTAGAGCCTTGCTGTGTGTCCAAATAGCAGTTTATGACCACGTGTGGGGTATTGCCTTACTCTGGAGAGAATGCTTTACGAACGTTGAGGTGCTTTTCTCCTACAGTCTTTGTGAAAAGGCAAAATTTTAGGCTAGAACTGCATTTTTTCACAAAATTTTTTTTTAATAAATAAATAGTGATAAAAAAAATTGCATGTACCCCAAAATGTAACCAATAAAATTGACAGCTTGTTCCACAAAAAACAATCCCTCACACAGCTCCGTCAACGGAAAAATAACAAGTTTTGACTCTCAAAAACGCAATGATGCAAAATGATGCTAAATGACGGCCCAGCCTAATTTTTTAGGTCCAGTAGAATTTCATTAAATACCCCGCATCATCATTTGCTGGACCCCACAGGTGGACCCTGTAGATGCAGCGGAGATGAGGAAACTTTAGGGCCTTGTGCTGCTTATAGGGCTTGTGAAGAAGTCAAATATAAGGCAATACTGGAGCGCAGATATTTTGTATAATACCCAATAATCCCGGCCTGTGCATAAAGGATTGGTTCAAAGCGTACCACACCAATCCATGGATTATTCATTCTCCCCATTATTACATCATCCTATTATACCCTGATGCACTCCGCCCAGTTTACATATACACTGATGTACTCCGCCCAGCTTATATATGCCCCCACATTATAAGCTGAAATACCACTAAAACACCAAGCAAAATTTGCGCTTCAAAAGCCAAATGGTGGTCCAACTGAGCCTGGCAGTGTGCCCAAACGGCAATTTATGACCACATATGGGGTATTACTGTATCATTCTGGAGAACCCGCTTAGAAATTTATGGGGTGTGTGTCTACAGTGGTACAAGCTGGAAAAAAATAATAAACTAGAGAAAAAGAGTCCATATATATCCACATATGAAAAAATTATTACACATCTTTATTAGTAACATCAAATACATAAAATTACAAGAACAGAAAATCTAAAATTGAATCCTTGACTAAGTCACACGTACCTATATTGAACAGAGTATATTAAATTACATTAGAGTGTATAGATTTTATTAATATTCGAAATTACTCCTACACAGGGTACATCTACATGAATAAGATGCAAATACAGAAAGTACAACAGACCAGACTGAGTAATATTGAAAAGTACATAGACCCGTGTTTGCCTAAAGAGACTAGTGTCCTTAGGAAAATAACATAGTGTCCATATGAGTCCAGCAAATGCACTTACCCATGTTTTGAGGAGAATCGTGTGACCCAGAGTATGGAAGTGCGCCCCGACGCGCGTTTCGCTTATAGCTTTCTCAAGGGGTGCCGGTATTTTGATTGTGCCCAGTTTAAATAGTAGTCTTCACAGTCCTTTAATCGTTGTATGCCAATCAGGCGCCGGTATAAGCAGCGCCTAACTGTGACAGTGGTGAAGAACAGGGATGACGCACAGGGATGTACTGCCGATAAACGTCACTATCCTACTGCGCATGCGCGAATCCCGGGACGCGTCACCAGGGAGACAGCGCAGGCGCAGAGCCAGAAAGACAGCCCACGGGCAGGAATCGGCGCCCCATCTAATTGTTATATCCTGTCCCGACTATCCCAGCAGAACAGTGAGTGTATATGTATATGAAAGGTAATTAATAAGAAAAAACCCCAACTACAACTCTCTATATGGATCTATTATACATACAAAGTTACTCACTCTTATGGTCGGTCTGAAAAAGTGCCATCTAGTGGATAAAGTTAAGAACAGAAAAAGAATGGCTAAATCTCAAGACATAGTGCGTTGTGAGTAAGATTAAAATATAAATTTCATAAATTGTATTCAAATTTAATAAAAAAGTGTTATTATACATGGTCAGCAATACAAATAAATAATTAAATAAATACATATTGCAAATGCATATACATTGAAAAATCGAACAGAATTTTTGTTGTGTACAGTGAATATTATAATGAAGTACAATCATCAATTTCATAAATTAAATAATATAACCATAAAACTCAAATTACATTATATAAAAAACAAACAGTGAATAAGGCAATACAAAGTATGCAATAAAGAAAGTGTACGAGTGCATATTAAAGCACATATAAGAAATATATGCATAATAAAAAGTGAAAAGTAAAATAATAATGTAAAAAATAACAAAAAACAATGGTGTCAAGAATAAAAGACTCAATAATATAAGTACATATATGCATATAAATTATAATAAATTACCTTAGTGATGAAAAATATATAGTAATAATACTAAGGAGAGTAAAGATAGAGTAATCGCTTTATCTATCCATGATTCATCCCTGACTTCATGTTGGTGGCATATATATAGGATAGAGATACCGGACTTTAATAGGTATTCAGATCTAGGCACAATCTAAAATAAGACAGAAAGCACTTTAATATCATATTAAAAAGTTAAAAGAATAAAAACCGGTAGAAATATCACAGGAAGGCTGCAAAGCTCAAGTTTTCATTTAAACCTATAGGCGTCATGGTGTTCAGAACTGAAATCCATCTGCATTCTTTTTGGGCCAACATAGTCTTCGCATCTCCACCTCTGACACCACAGTGTACCCGGTCAATCCCCCTAACCTTAAAGCTCTTAGGGTCTCCCCCGTGCCAGAGCTTAAAGTGTTTGGGGATGGTTTTAAGTGATGTTAGATCCTCAATTTCCCTTGCCGCTATTATGTCCCTAACGTGTTCTCTGATGCAAATTTTCAGTTGTCTGGTGGTCAGGCCCACGTAAACTTTAGGACAACCACATGTGGCATAGTAAACCACGTAGCTAGTATTACATGATATGTAGTCCAGAATTTTAAAAGTTCGTTCGCCACCTGTAGATGTGAACGTGGTAGATCTAACTACATTGACACAGGCCACGCAGTCACCACATGGGTAACAGCCCTGGATAGGGCCTCTGGTTGAGAAAGGATGTATTTGTTTGGGCACATAGTGACTTTTGATGAGGATATCTTTAAGGTTTTTAGAACTCCTGGCCGTCATCTGGGGGTTTTTTGGCAGCGAGGTCGAAAAGGCGTGTTCAGTCTGCAGAACCGGCCAATGTTTCTTTAATATTGACCGCATTGTTTCCCATTGGTTATTAAAAGTTGAAATAAATCTAACCACGTTCTTGTCCTTAGTCCCAGTCTTAGCAAGGTGTAAAAGTGTCATCCTATCAATATTTTTAGCCCGTCTGTAGCCGTTCTTGATACATCTATTACTATACCCTCTTTCCTGGAATCGTGATTTTAAATCCCTAGCTTGCCTCTCAAAGCTGGCATCTGAAGAGCAAATCCGCCTCATCCTAAGGAACTGACCAACCGGGACAGCCTTAAAAGTGGAATGCACGTGTGCCGATGTGGCATGTAGTAAAGAGTTAGTAGATGTCTCCTTTCTGAACACATCCATCTGCAGCATCCCGTTGGTGTCTGCCTCGATGGATATGTCCAAAAAGTTGACTTTGTGTGCATCGGCCACGTACGTCAATTTGATATTGCGGTCATTGACATTCAGTTCCTGCATGAAACCGAGAAGCAATTCCTCCGTCCCCTGCCAGATGAATAGTATATCGTCAATATACCGCAACCAGCACTGCACATGGTCCACGGCGTGGGCCCCGCCACCATGCAAAACCTGCCTCTCCCAAGCTCCGAGAAACAGGTTAGCATATGACGGTGCGCACGCCGCCCCCATGGCAGTGCACTGTTTCTGTAAGTAAAATACATCCCTAAACACAAAGAGATTGTGAGTCAGGATGTACTTTAGTAAATCCACAATCAAGTCACAAGTTTGGCTGTCCCAGTTGCTCATCCCCAGGAAGAGGCGGACAGCTTCAATTCCATCCTCGTGTCTGATGGAAGTGTAGAGGGACTCCACATCTGCCGTCACCAGGATCATGTTCGGTTCTAAAGTGATCCCGTCCAGATGGGTAAGTACGTCTGTGGTATCCCTTACATATGAGGGTAGGCATTCGACCAATGGTTTCAAGTAATAGTCGATGAACTTACAGATCGGTTCACAAAGCCCTCCAATTCCCGACACAATCGGTCTGCCGGGCGGATTTGTCAGATTTTTATGAACCTTCGGCAGCAAGTAGAAAGTCGGGATTTTGGGGTAGGTCACAATTAAACCTTCAAGGATTTTTTTAGAGATTATTCCCTTTTCAAAGGCCAAGTTCAGGATCTGTCCCAATTCAGAGGAAAAGGCCCCTACTGGGTTGTATGTCATCCTAGAGTATGTCTGTTTATCTCTAAGCTGCCTAAAGACCTCTTTTTCATACAATGTGATGGGCCAGATAACAATATTTCCCCCTTTATCTGCTGCCTTGTATACGACATTGTCATATGCCTGTAATTCCTTCAAGGCAGTCCGTTGGGAGATTGTTAGGTTGTCATAATGTCTATTGGTTGAAATGAGTTTAAAGTCATTTACTACCAATTTAGTGAAAATCTCCACTTGTGGACAGATTGCCAAAGGGGGAAACCTCGTTGAACGTGGTAGTATAGATCGTGGGAACGTACCTTGTTCTGGGCTCTGTTCAAGTAATAAGTCCTCAAGGGCCAGTAATGCTTCACGCTCCAAAAATCCTTGAAGGTTTAATTGTGACCTACCCCAAAATCCCGACTTTCTACTTGCTGCCGAAGGTTCACAAAAATCTGACAAATCCGCCCGGAAGACCGATTGTGTCGGGAATTGGAGGGCTTTGTGAACCGATCTGTAAGTTCATCGACTATTACTTGAAACCATTGGTCGAATGCCTACCCTCATATGTAAGGGATACCACAGACGTACTTACCCATCTGGACGGGATCACTTTAGAACCGAACATGATCCTGGTGACAGCGGATGTGGAGTCCCTCTACACTTCCATCAGACACGAGGATGGAATTGAAGCTGTCCGCCTCTTCCTGGGGATGAGCAACTGGGACAGCCAAACTTGTGACTTGATTGTGGATTTACTAAAGTACATCCTGACTCACAATCTGTGTTTAGGGATGTATTTTACTTACAGAAACAGGGCACTGCCTTGGGGGCGGCGTGCGCACCGTCATATGCTAACCTGTATCTTGGAGCTTGGGAGAGGCAGGTTTTGCATGGTGGCGGGGCCCACGCCGTGGACCATGTGCAGTGCTGGTTGCGGTATATTGACGATATACTATTCATCTGGCAGGGGACGGAGGAATTGCTTCTCGGTTTCATGCAGGAACTGAATGTCAATGACCGCAATATCAAATTGACGTACGTGGCCGATGCACACAAAGTCAACTTTTTGGACATATCCATCGAGGCAGACACCAACGGGATGCTGCAGATGGATGTGTTCAGAAAGTAGACATCTACTAACTCTTTACTACATGCCACATCGGCACACGTGCATTCCACTTTTAAGGCTGTCCCGGTTGGTCAGTTCCTTAGGATAAGGCGGATTTGCTCTTCAGATGCCAGCTTTGAGAGGCAAGCTAGGGATTTAAAATCACGATTCCAGGAAAGAGGGTATAGTAATAGATGTATCAAGAACGGCTACAGACGGGCTAAAAATATTGATAGGATGACACTTTTACACCCTGCTAAGACTGGGACTAAGGACAAGAACGTGGTTAGATTTATTTCAACTTTTAATAACCAATGGGAAACAATGCGGTCAATATTAAAGAGACATTGCAGACTGAACACGCCTTTTCGACCTCGCTGCCAAAAAACCCCCAGATGACGGCCAGGAGTTCTAAAAACCTTAAAGATATCCTCATCAAAAGTCACTATGTGCCCAAACAAATACATCCTTTCTCAACCAGAGGCCCTATCCAGGGCTGTTACCCATGTGGTGACTGCGTGGCCTGTGTCAATGTAGTTAGATCTACCACGTTCACATCTACAGGTGGCGAACGAACTTTTAAAATTCTGGACTACATATCATGTAATACTAGCTACGTGGTTTACTATGCCACATGTGGTTGTCCTAAAGTTTACGTGGGCCTGACCACCAGACAACTGAAAATTTGCAACAGAGAACACGTTAGGGACATAATAGCGGCAAGGGAAATTGAGGATCTAACATCACTTAAAACCATCCCCAAACACTTTAAGCTCTGGCACGGGGGAGACCCTAAGAGCTTTAAGGTTAGAGGGATTGACCGGGTACACTGTGGTGTCAGAGGTGGAGATGCGAAGACTATGTTGGCCCAAAAAGAATGCAGATGGATTTCAGTTCTGAACACCATGACGCCTATAGGTTTAAATGAAAACTTGAGCTTTGCAGCCTTCCTGTGATATTTCTACCGGTTTTTATTCTTTTAACTTTTTAATATGATATTAAAGGGCTTTCTGTCTTATTTTAGATTGTGCCTAGATCTGAATACCTATTAAAGTCCGGTATCTCTGTCCTATATATATGCCACCAACATGAAGTCTGGGATGAATCATGGATAGATAAAGCGATTACTCTATCTTTACTCTCCTTAGTATTATTACTATATATTTTTCATCACTAATGTAATTTATTATAATTTATATGCATATATGTACTTATATTATTGAGTCTTTTATTCTTGACACCATTGTTTTTTGTTATTTTTTACATTATTATTTTACTTTTCACTTTTTATTATGCATATATTTCTTATATGTGCTTTAATATGCACTCGTACACTTTCTTTATTGCATACTTTGTATTGCCTTATTCACTGTTTGTTTTTTATATAATGTAATTTGAGTTTTATGGTTATATTATTTAATTTATGAAATTGATGATTGTACTTCATTATAATATTCACTGTACACAACAAAAATTCTGTTCGATTTTTCAATGTATATGCATTTGCAATATGTATTTATTTAATTATTTATTTGTATTGCTGACCATGTATAATAACACTTTTTAATTAAATTTGAATACAATTTAAGAAATTTATATTTTAATCTTACTCACAACGCACTATGTCTTGAGATTTTTCACAAACCAATTCTAATAAATTCAGAAAAACCTGTGTTGTCAAAATGCTCACTACACCCCTAGATTAATTCCTCAAGGGGTGTAGTTTTCTAAATGGAGTCACATTTCTGGGGTTCTCACTGTACTGGTACCTCAGGGGCTTTGTAAATGCAACATGGTGACCAGGAATTAATCCTGCAAAATCTGCGCTCCAACTGCCAAATGTCGCTCCTTCCTTTGTATCCTGCCGTGTATCCAAACAGCAGTTTATGACCACATATGGGGTATTTCTGTCACGAAGGGTCTGTGGACCCACTGGGCCGTACCGCTTTGGCGGTAAGGCAGCTGGCCAACAGGGAGCAGGTGAATGTCTATAGTTCACCTGTGGCAGCTCAGACACCAGCAGGGCAGGCTCGGCTGGGACTTAGGTAGTAGGCGGACGTAAGGCGAGGTGAAGCAGTTCAGACGTGGATGCAGTATGGTATGACTTTGGCACAGCTCAGTGCTAGACCAGGAAGGTATGGATTGCTAGGAACAGGAACTGGAAACAGGTATAGGTACAGGGACAGGGACTGGAACAGGAAACACACTAGGAGGCCATCACATAGACAAACTACAGGGAACACAACAACGCTCAGGCATAGAACTAGGGGGCTAAGAGTGGGCACGAGCGTGTGCGCGCACCCTACGGGATCTGGCAGAGGTGAGTGGACGTGGGCGCTGGCGTCTCCTGAGGAGGAGGCTGGGGCTAGCGCTTGCCGACTGGTGGCTGCGGCTGTCAGGGGGAGGTTGGAGCTGACAGCCCACAGCCACGGACATTAGAATTTCCCTACTCCAAAAAATTTGCTTTCCAAATGTTGCCTTGCTTTTTCTCCTTTCTTTGTTGAGAAAATGAACAATTTTGATCTAATGCTATGTTTTATTGGAAAATAATGTAATTTTTAATTTTCACTGCCCATTTCTAATAAAATCTATGAGACACCTGTGGGGTCAAAATGCTCACTACACCCCTAGATGAATTCCTCAATGGGTGCAGTTTGCCAAATGGAGTCACTTTTGGTGAGTTTCCACTGTACTGCTACTTAAGGGGCTTTGCAATTGCGACATGGTGCAGAAAAACCAATCCAGCAAAAACTGCTCTCCAAAAGCCAAATGGCGCTCCTTCCCTTCTGAGCCCTGATGTGTATTCATACAGTAGTTCATTACCACATATGGGGTATTTCCGTACTCTGGAGAAGTTGCTTTACAAATGTTGGGGTGCTTTTTCTCCTTTATTTGATGAGAAAATTAAAGATTTTGACCTAAAGCTACGTCTTAGTGGAAAAATATGTAATTTTTCATTTTTACTGCCCAATTCTAATGAAATCTATGAAACACCTGGGGGGTCAAAATGTTCACTACACCCCTAGATGAATTCCTCTAGGGGTGTAGTTTCCCACATGGAGTCACTTTTGGGAGGTTTCCACTGTACTGGTACCTTAGGAACTTTACAAATGCGACATGGTGCAGAGAAATCAATCCAACAAAATATGTACTCCAAAAGCTATATGGCGTGCCTTCCCTTCTGAGTCATGCCGCTTACCCAAACAGCAATTTATGACCACATCTTGGGTATTTCTGTACTCTGGAGAAGTTGCTTTACAAATGTTGGGGTGCTTTTCCTCATTTATTTGTTGAAAAAATAAAAAATTCTGAGGGAAAACTACATCTTATTGGAAAACAATGTAATTTTTCATTTTCACTGCCCAATTCTAATGATATCTATGAAATACCTGTGTGGTCAAAATGCTCACTACACCCCTAGATGAATTCCTCTAGGGGTGTAGTTTCCCAAATGGAGTCATTTTTGTGGGGTTTCATTTGTTTTTGCACCACAAGACCTCTTCAAACCTGACATGGTGCCTGAAATATAATTTAAGAAAAGGAAGGCCCAAAAGTCCACTAGGTGCTCCTTTGATTCTGGGGCTTTTGTTTCAGTCCAGTAGCGCACTAAGGTCACATGTGGGATATTTCTAAAAACAGCAGAATCAGGGAAATAAATATTCACTTGTTTTTCTCTGGTAAAAACCTTCCGTATTACAGGAAAAATGGATTCAATTGGAATTTCTGCAAAAAAAAAAATGTATTTGCAAATTTCCCTTCCACATTGCTTTAATTCCTGTGAAACACATAAAGGGTTAAGAAACTTTCTAAATGCTGTTTTGAATACTTTAAGGGGTGCAGTTTTTAAAATGGGGTGATTTGCGGGTGATTTGCGGGGGTTCCTAATATATAAGGCCCTCAAAACCACTTCAGATCTGAACTGTTCCCTAAAAAAATCGACTTTTGAAATTTTCTTGAAAATGTGAGAAATTGCTGCTAAAGTTCTAAGCCCCGTAACGTCCTAGAAAAATAAAAGGATGTTCAAGAAATGATGCAAACATAAAGTATGTTAACTAGTCACTATTTTGTGTGGTATAACTATCTGTCTTACAAGCAGATACATTTAAATTCTGAAAAAAATGCTAATTTTTGCAAATTTTCTCTACATTTTGGTGTTTTTCACAAAAAATATTGAATTAATAGACCAAATTTTTTTACTAACATAAAGTACAATATGTCACGAGAACACTATCTCAGAATCGCTTGGATAGGTAAGAGTATTCCGAAGTTATTAGCACATATAGTAACACATGTCAGATTTAAAAAATGAGGCTTTGTCATTTGGTCCAAAAGTGGCTGCGTCCTTAAGGGGTTAAATAAAACCACTTTTTGGGGAAAAAAGTGTTTTTATTTTATTTTGACTCTAATTATTATTATTTTTTTCATAAATTTTATTTAACTGCTTTACCTTTTTCTTTTTATTCCCACCTGGGCACTTCACCATGCGATCTGCTGTTCGCTTACATAATGCTTTGGTATACTTTGTATACCAAAGCATTATTGCCTGTCAGTGTAAAACTGACAGTCAATCTAATAGGCAGTTGCTGAAGGCAGACCTGGGGGCCTTTGTTAGGCCCCTGGCTGCCATGCAAACCCGACGACGCCCTGCGATTTCTTTGCGAAGGCGCGGATGGGCTGACAGAGGGAGCTCCCTCCCCCTGTCAAACACATTAGATGCCGCTGTCGCTATTGATAGTGGCATCTAATGGGTTAAACTGACGGAATCAGAGCGCGCTCCGATTCCGGCAGTTGGTGCAGGAGCTGGGCTGTGTATAACAGCTGTGCTCCTGCCGCTGATCGCTTGGGTACACTTGCAGTACTTACACGATCAGAGGACGGATATATCCATCCTTATGCAGGAACTAACACCTGCATAGGATGGATAAATCCATCCTACGTCG
Source organism: Rhinoderma darwinii (assembly GCF_050947455.1). NCBI lineage: Eukaryota > Metazoa > Chordata > Amphibia > Anura > Rhinodermatidae > Rhinoderma > Rhinoderma darwinii. The sequence goes on from NC_134692.1 coordinate 98,286,116, forward strand.
TGAAGGGGTTAAATTGATTAATTGCTTCTGCAGTCTTACATGTAAGCTGGCTTCTTTTATATGTAAATCTAGTTGAAGGATTCCCTTCACATGGTCGCCTCCAGCAGAGACTACAGATATGTGTTTAATCTCATTCTGCTGGGTTTTCTAATCAGTATTTATTTTTACTTCATGACATACATCTTCACAGATCAAAGTATTTTTAAGAACTGTGCTGGTTGAGTCATGCATGGAATTATCTAACACAAAACTTATGAAAGACTTCTACCATATGAAGAATATTTTTTAGCTTCTCTTTCGCTTTACCAAGTAAAATATGTTTATAATCTATTGTCATATATCCTTTTCACATTCTGCATACAGGCTACACCAAATAGTCTCTAGATCCGACTTATCACTAGGCACAAACTTAAATTAAGCTTCTCTTCTCAGCAAAATAATTAATAATTTCCATACTTATATCGTTGGATTTACGTCTGTCCAATGGATCATCTTTAGTTCCTGTCATCAGTACATCTTAGCACGACTGGCACATGTAAACCTCCTTTATAAGATTCCCAGATTGTTCAATTTGTTCTCCTAATGCTTGCAACTTTTAGACCCTGGCTCTTCACTTGCCCCCAGCAAGCGGATGGAAAAATATCGATATGGATGGCTCACCAATGTTAAATGTCGTTCTTTCTGACTCATTAAATAGTTAATATTGACTGTGTTTCCTTCAATTTTCTTGATCAGTATTCAATAGGAGGAATACAAAACAATAAATAATACTAAAGCAGCAATACATACATAGACAGATACATATTGTAATATAACTTAGATTGTAATACAGAATAAAGATTTCATCTTACATAGTCATTGTATGGGACACTTCTCGCCTCCATCTTGCTTAGCCTGGGTGTGTGTCCTCATCATTGGAATCAGTGTATGTCCTTGGGCGTTTCCCTAGATGACCACCTCCTGAATGACCACCCCCCATGTCTATCTTTGTCTGTCATAAATACCCCAGAGTAACATTTAGGTGATACTTATGTCTTCATTTGGAAGACGTACTACTGTCATTACTCATGCATTCCCGGTACTGAAATAGCTGATACAGTTTTGCTTAACTATCATCGTCAGAATAATATATCTTTAGTTCTATCGAATAACATTTATATTGTAACACAATATTACACAGTATAAAGTATTTAACAACAACGTAGTCAAGATTAGGTTAATTTATGATATAAAATGTGGTACATGTCTATATAATATAATGCGGTAAAGATAAAAGTTAATTTATTATATACAATGGTTACTTGAACAGATGGAATTCCTGTGACTCCCTGTCTGTTAACTCACACAATAGAATTAGTATACCCTGTGTTCTCCTACAAGATACATCACCATTCTCCATATTGATACTTTAGTAAAAAGTTTAAATTCTTAATTTTTCCCTATCAAGACCATATTGGTTGGTAAAGAAATGGACTGTGGGGGAAGGATAAGGCAACAGGATAAAGAGATCCATTTGTTACAAAACAACTTTGAAGATGAGGGTGCCCACAAAATCTCAAATAATCACATTTCTTATACTAAATGTGAGAAATTGGAAGGCAACTTAGACTGTATATTCACAAATGCCTGAAGTCTAGCAAGACAAATGTGGGGGCTTGAGGCCTTGGTAATAGAGGAACATGTCGATATAGTTGATGTTGCTGAAACTTGGCTCTACTCTTCACATGACTGGGCTGTAAATCTACAGGGTTTTACACTGTTTCGAAAAGACAGGACAAATAAGAAAGGCGGCAGTGTATATCTGTATGTGAGAAGTGATATGAAGACGAGTGTGAAAGAGGCAATAGTGGGTGAAGATTGTGAGGAGGTTGAAACCTTGAATAAATAATCTTTGGTGTAATCTATAGACCCCCAATATAATGGAGGAGAAGGGAGGTCGTTGGATCCCCATATTACCTTCCATCCCTTAGCTTCTTGCCAATATGTATTTGGATGGCTTGCAAGATGTAGGGGACTGATGGAAGGGAATATGATTGAAGGGTCAGTTTACATAGAGTTTGTTTGTTGTCTGTTACTATGGAGCCACATAAGAGCAGTAGACACAAAATGGTAGGACATTTTTAATGAAGTCTATGTGTAATGTTACTATATATCTTATTTCAGATGCATTGGAATAATAAAAAAATGGTTGCAAAGGGTTACGTATCCTTTAAATGCAATATTCAATAATACATTGTTGTTAAAGAACAAAGCTTATTTCTCAAGGTAGTGTCTTAAATTAATCCCTTAACTTATTGGCTTGAATGACACAGAGGTTTTTGTAAAGTAGCATTCATCTGCAACTGCCCCAGTCTTTTAGATGGATGATAACTTTAAGGGTCTGTTCACACGTTGCGTAAATACTGCTAAATGTAGCGGCAGTCACATGAGATAAAACGTCATCCCAGGAAGCAGACCTGGATGATGTCAGAGGGTCGGCCACCTGGGATGATGTATTATCTGATGTGATCGCCGCTGCAATCAATCACAGGCTGCAGCGGTCTCCTGGGATGAAAAACTTCACTACATTCTGGTGCAGTTTTTCGTCCGGATTTCACCGCGTCCACCGGGGCAGGTACGCAGTGTAACTTTACACTTTTTTAGCCTAACACAGGAGTGGATGCAAAAGAAAAGACATGCATCAGTCTAGTCTTTACACCTTTAGGTTTCCGTTTGCATCACCATTGATTTCAATGGTGACGGATCCGGTGCCAATAGTTTCCGTTTGTCTTAGTTGAGCAAGGATTCCGTCGTTTTAACGGAATCAATACTGTAGTCGACTGCGCTATTGATTCAGTCAAGACGACGGAACCCTTCCACAATTAAGACAAACGGAAACCATTGGCACCGGATCAGTCATTATTGAAATCGATGGTGAAGCAAACGGAAACCTATGGTTTCCATTTTTTTCAGTCTGGGTCCCGTTCTGACGGGAAGCTCCAACGGAACATCAGAACGACACCCTGAAGCAGATGTGAATGAAGCCTTTGCTGCCACTGTGTCAGTATGTATTATTTTGTATTATGTGTACTTCTAGTCAGATATTGAGCTCCAATTGTCAGAAATGTCAATGTCATGTAGCAAATCTTAGTGAAGGCAGATTTGACCCTTAGATCTTTCATTATCAAGAATGAAAATAATTAACAAAGGTAAATAAGAGCCAGTATTTTCTAATTCCTAATGAAAAGTGGTGTGGAATAGATTTGCTACATAGACATAGCAAGATGAATTAATTTAAAAGTGGACATTCTTAACTTGTACATTTCCATAAGGACAAGATGCTAAAGAATGAAAAATAGTTGCATTGCATTATGTTTAGAGAATAATATTCTTCCAATGTTAATGCCTAGCAAGCAACCCATTATCTTTTAGGACAATACATAATTATTCAACACAAAAAAAATATAGCTCTTAGGGCTTTAATTCATTTCTAATGCTTAACAAGTTCAGTTAATGCCTCATATTGATTCGAAATAATTTAGGCAGCAATAAAATCGGCCTTTCAGGAATCAATCAAGTCCATTTTACGGCTAATGTTTATTTAAAGAAACCCCACGCTCTCTTCTATTCGAAATTCCAAAACTATTATAGTGATTGCAGTACATTTATTTAAATTTTGTTTAATAATAAAGGTAGTGGGGAGCAAAGGTTTGTTTAAAACCTGTAATATAGAAGATTGAGTATTCGAAGGGTAATCGCTGTTTAGAAATGAAGGATACAATAGATCATTTGCAAAGTTTAAAGGCTAATGTGTTGCATATTTCACTGAGAAAAAACATTAAAATTGGAGTTGGTCAGATATGGATTACCAAAAACCCAGAGGGCACTTAGAGTATTAACAACTAGCAACAACCTCATCAACTTATTGAAGAAAGGTTACCAAGTGTGAGAGTGTGTATGTTTATGTCCAACTTTGTATAGATTGATTTGTGCATTATTATTATTTTGACATCCTACGGTATATAATTTCAGTATTGCAATGTAGTATTTGGTCTATGTTTGGCGGTAATATTTAAAAACTTTGTGACGGTATGTAGGTGGTATGGAAACACCAGTTAAGCAATTCCCATGGTGGAAGTTTATGGAATTGCTAGGTGAGTGATTCCCCAAAGGCTGCTGGAGACTGTCAGGAATTAGCGTGCAAATAAATATGCAACCCCAAATCCCGTCTCAACTCTGATAAATAAAATCTAAGGCTACTCTATGGTTTTCGCCCGAGCCCACCACAAGGCAGGTTGGTCTCTGCAGCATTGAACCCAGGTTGTTTTAACAGAGTTCGGTATTGGATAAGAGGTGCAATGCAGGCAATACCAGAGCAGATAACCAGACAGCCCGAGGGTTAACAGAAAGTTCAAATCACAAAGCTAGTGGATATCCGGGATTGCAGAGGTCAAAACCAGCCGGAAGCTGAAAGTCCAAATCAGTAAGCAAAGGGTAATCCAGAGACAAGCCGAGGTCCATTTCCAAAAAGTGCAAATAAACAGAACCAACCCAGATTTAAATACTTCACCCTTCAATCCTATAGGAAAAAAGACAGAGGAGTGGAATAGGCTCAACAACTAAAACCAGAACTGCCCAGAAGCTAGACTAGTAGTCATGGTAACATGAGGCTCTAAATGTGGGTAATATATGGGCACTAAGCATAGTGATATAATTTGGGAAATTTGTGGGTATACTTTGGGTTTTGTTTGGCAGGTTTTTTGTGTGTTATATGGTGGGGTTGTTTGGGCACTAAGTGACCATATAATTTAGTCACTATATAAATCTAGTGCACAATATTTCTTTTTTTACTGCTTCTTAACAGTTTGATAAAATTGTGTGGGCCCAACTGTTACAACTTATTTGGATTAGTGCCTAAACTAAACATTATATCTGTACAACAGGAGACTCACCCCTCTCTCTTGGGCCTAAGCCCATAAAATGTACTCTGTGTAGGTAGGGACCTACTTCATATCTTAATTATATACTTATTAAAAAGATCATTAGATTACTGGGAGTGGGGGCTGAATACTCCTGAAAAGAGAGCGCAAATTCTGCACCACCTTCACTAGTATCAGGTACACATTGCACGCTTTCAGGAAAATCATTCCCCTACCATTAAACATAAATTTTACACACACTGGTATTTCAATAACAATCCACTTTCTAGATCTTGTGGAGTTGCCAAAGCTCTTCCCAAATCCCTCACTCACCAGGTCATCAATTTTGTTGCAGTCTCTGACAAAGATTATAGCTTTTACTCTCATACACATGGCAACTACCTACGCTTGAACTACATCCTCCTTCAGCATCATGCCCTTCCCTGGGTTGCTTCCATGTCCATTGGCAATATCCTATGGTCAGATCATGCCCCTGTATATTGTACCCTACACCTTTATTTTCTCACTAAAGGCCCCTGGTCCTGGAAACTTAATGAGTCCTGCTACAAATGGTTGAGTATTTCACATATGATCACGCCCATGATACCACATCTCCTATAATGCAGTGGGAGGCCCTTAAATGTGTATTCCAAGGTGTAACATAGAAACATAACCATAAAACATAGAGCTCGCCTTAAATGAGAAAGGGCCCATTCCCTTAAAATTGCTCTTCAAAAAATTAGTTCCCTTGAACTGGCTCACAAGCGTGCACTATCTCTTCTGCTATTACGGGAGTTACAGAGTGCCCGGCAAGATGCCCGACATGTTAGACTCGGCTGAAAAGCGTGCCCTCCAAATCTGTCATAGCAGGTTTTACGAATTTGGTAACAAAAGCGGACGCATGTTAGCCAGAGATCTAAAGGCTCAGATTCCCAGTCTCATATACCAAACATTAAATCGTCATCTGGCCATGTTGTCCATACGACACCCGAGATAGCGGATTGCTTTCATAAATTTTATTGTGACCTCTATAACCTTCGTCCCCCCACCCACTCACACTCCCCGGGCCGGGACTCTTTCACCTCTCCCTTCACGCCTTTGTCCAGGGAGATAGCCGAGGAGATGGATATGGATTTCTCCTCTCCGGAGAACCTTGCAATTATAATGGACCTCCCCGGGGGAATGAGCCCTGGACCAGATCGTTACACTGCCAAATTTTATAAAACATTAGTTGACTGTTTGATGCCACTTCTGCTCAAAGCCTTTCATTCTATTTCCCCTGAAGTCCTGTTCCCACCTAGCTCCACTTTGGCCCATGTCACTGCTATACCTAAACCGGGCAAAGATCCACAACTTCGTTCCAGTTATCGTCCCATGTCCTTACTCAACGTGGACCTCAAAATATATGCCAAATTGCTTGCTAACAGATTGAATAAACACCTCCCTACTCTGGTTAACCCAGATCAAGTGGGATTCATGCCCGGTCGGGAGGCACAAGACAATACCCTTAAAACTTTAGATATCATTTATCATGCCCAGACTCAATGCATTCCTCTCATGATCCTGTCTCTAGATGCCAAGAAGGCATTTGACAGAATATCCTGGCCTGCCCTCTACCAAATTCTTCAACACATAGGACTAGGCCCTTCCCTTATTAGTAAAATTATGGCCCTCTATCATTCTCCATCCGCCCAATTTAAAATAAATGGCTCCCTCTCTGCGCCTTTCACTATTCATAATGGCACCAGGCAGGGATGTTCCCTATCCCCATTGTTGTATGTCCTCGTCATGGAGCATCTCATGGCATCCATTCAGAACAGCCCAGATATTAAGGGTATTCTCATAGGTGGGACAGAATATAAGTGTTCTGCATTTGCTGATGACTTATTGGTTTATCTTACGAACCCACATATATCTCTTCCCCCGTTGATGTCCGAGCTGTCCCATTTTGGCACATGGTCCAACTTCAAGATCAACTTCTCCAAGTCTGAGACTTAAAATGTGTCCCTTCTATCATCGACTGTATCACTTCTCAAAAGTAATTTCCCCTTCTCCTGGTCCACTAGGGGTATAACATATTTGGATGCACGTATAAGTAATGGCCACTCACAACTGTTTACCAATAACTTTATTTGCCTACTAGCCAAATTTCGCTCAGATCTTACTTCCTGGCATAAAAAGGAATGCTCCTGGTTTAGCTGTATTAATATTATAAAAAATGTCACTCCTCCCCAGATTGCTGTACCTCCTGCCGACCATCCCTATCTCCATCCCATCCTCTTATTGGTTACGTATACAGCAATGCTTTGGATCTTTCATATGGCCAACAGGTTGTCCCTGCCTGGGTAGGACAATTCTTTCTAGATCCAGAGATGCAGGTGGGGTTGGTTTGCCGAACTGTCGTCTCTAATAGCTTGCGTCGACTCATGCTCGTGTTCTTGACTTTTTTCATAATCACAATTCAAAAATGTGTTTTTTTTTAGCCCAACAACTATGCACTCGTACCCTATCTACCCTGCCGTGGACCCTGTCTGGGAACAGACCGACTCAAGCCTCATTTTTGTTTCCCACACTCTCCTGGCATTACGATCTTCTGGCGTGGGAGCTTCACTCATTGACTCACTGGGCCCATTGACCCCGGTTGCTGACAACCCAGCCTTTCCTGCTGCTGGGACTCGTCTCTCCTTCCTAGGCAGGTCATCCACCAATCCCATGTATTTTACTCAGGTCCTTTTCAATTCCTCTCTACTCCCATTAGCCACCATCTTCCCAACTGATGCGCTCTCACCATGCCACATGTTTGAATACTCCGAATTTTTATACATTTTTATAGTGTTACTAATCGCCAAGCCCCCCTTCATCGGCCGCTTACTGACTTCGTGTGTCCCCTACAGATGCCATCTTCAGACTATATAAACTACTCCTCTCCCAACAATACCATCATCTTCCATTCTTCTTCAAGGCTTGTCGTGTTTGCAACGCCCTGGAGGGACCAAAACAGAGGAACCCCCCCAAAAGTGACCCCATTTGGGAAACTACACCCATTAAGGAATTTATCTAGTGGTATAGTGAGTATTTAGACCTCACTGTTTTTTGCTGAATTTATTGGAATTAGGCAGTGAAAATGAAAATCTAAATGTTTTCACTAAAATGTAAAAAAAAAAATATTTTAATAATAAAGGAGAAAAAGCTCCCCAACATTTCTAAAGCAATTTCTCCCGAGTACGGCAATATCCCATATGTGGTCATAAACTTCTGTTTGGACACACAACAGGGCTTAGAATGGCAGGAGCACTACTTGGCATGCAGACATTGCTTGATTGGTTTTTAGGCACCATGTCGCATTTGTAGAGCCTCTGAGGTACCAGTACAGTAGAAAACCCTGAGAAGTGACTCCATTTTGGAAACTACACCTCTAAGGGCATTCATCTGGGGGTGTAGTGAGAATTTTGACCCCACAGGTGTTTCAAAGATTTTATTAAAATTAGGCAGTGAAAATTAAAAAGGTATTATTTTTAAAAAAATATGTAGTTTTAGCTCCCAATTTTTTATTTTCACGAGGTGTAATAGGAAAAAAACATAGACAAATTGTTACTCAATTTCTCCAGAGTATGGCAATACCCCATGTGTGGCCCTAAACTGCTGTGTGGGCACATGGCAGAGCTCAAAATAGAAGGAGCGCCATTTGGCTTTTAGAGGGCAGATTTTGCTGGATTAGTGATGAGCGCCATGTCGCATTTGCAGTGCCCCTAAGAAACCAGTACAGTAGAAACCCCTGAGAAGTGATTCCATTTTGGAAACTACACCTAACAACGCATTTATCATTTGCATGCACATTTGACTGGGCTTAGGAGTGAAAGAGCAGAATGCGCATTTGAGCCCTATTTTGGTGATTTTTGCAGCATCGACCCACAATTGCAGGGCTCTGTGATCAAATAGTAAAATAAACCCCGAAGTAGTGACCTCTATTTTGGAAACTGCACCCCATAAGGCAATTTTTAAGGGGTGTAATGAGCATTTTGACCCCACAGAGTTTGTTCTTTTATTAGAAATGAACGCTCAGCGGATGGTGCTGAGTGAAAATTGTAATTTTCCTCTGATATGCCATTTTAGTGTCAAATATGTGGTGCCCAGTTTGTGCCACTGCAGAAAACTATCTCATAAATTGTTAAGTGGGTTCTCCCGGGTATGGCGATGCCATATATGTGGACATTAACTGCTGTTTGGCCACGCTGCAGGGTTGAGAAAGGAGGGAGCCCCATTTGGCTTTTGGAGCACAGATTTTTCTTTGTAGTAGTACTGTTTGAGGTTTTACTGGCATTTAATTTTATAATGTGGGGGCATATGTAATCTGTGCGGATCACATCAGGGCATAATAAGAGTCTATAATAATGCTGTAAATAAATAATAATCCACAGATGTGTGGCCAGTGTCGCACTAATAAATGATGCACAATCTTATCCACGTTTTGGAACGCTCTGCACATTTTGTGTTGCCATATTCTGAAAGCCAGAACTTTTTTATTTTTTCTCCATTGGAGCTGTGTGAGGGATTATTTGTTGCGGGGCAATCTGTTGTTTTCATTGGTACTATTTTGGGGTACATGCGATTTTTTTATCACTTTTATATTCCATTTTTTGGCAAGCAAGGAGACCAAAACCAGCAATTCTGCCAATTTTTTTTGTATTCTTTTTTTTTTACGGCATTCCCCGTGCGCTGTAAATAAGAAATTTACTTTATTCTGCGGGTCTAAACGATTACGTCGATACTATATGTATATATATTTTTTTATATTTTACAGCGTTTGCACAATAAAATAATTTGTGGTGATCATTTTTTAAATTGTTTTTATTTTTCCGTCAAAAAAGCTGTGGGAGGGTTTGTTTTTTGCGGGACGGGCTATAGTTTTAATTGGTACAATTTTGGAGTACATGCAACATTTTGATCACTTTTATTCTGTATTTGGAGGGGTGGTGACCAAAAAACAGCGATTCTGGAATGTTTTTTTATTTTATTATTTTGCGGTGTTCACTGTGCGGGGAAAATAATGTGATATTTTTTATAATTTGGGTCGTTATGGACACGGTGATACCAATTATGTATACTTTTTTTTAATGTTTTCAGTTTTTTACTATAATAAAAAGCAGTTATTGTTTTTTTTAACTCTAAACTTTTATTTTTTTTACTGTATTACAACATTTTCATTAACTTTCTTTCAACTTTTTTTTTGTCCCACTAGGGGACTTGAAGGAATAAAGCCCTGATCACTATTCTTATACACTGTACTACCTACATAGTGGAGTGTATTAGAGCTGTCAGTTATTCACTGAAAGCAATCCTATTAGGCTTCGCCTCCGGGCGAAGTGCACGCCCCTGCGGACCACGATACAGCAAGCGCATCTAACGAGTCAGTAGGGCTGGTTTGCAACTCTGCACCTCTCCCCAGCCTCCACATCTTATTGGATGAGAGGAGGGGGAGAAGGGTGGACTGTGGCTGATAACATTCACTGCTGGTATATATTTATATGTGCGATATATTCACTGCTGGTATATATGTATCTGTGCTGTATATTCACTGCTGGTATACACGTATCTGCGGTATAATCATTGCTGGTATATATTTATATGTGAGGTATATTCACTGCTGCTATATATGGATCTGTGCGGTATATACATGACTCAAATAAGTCGAGTCGTGTACCCATATATGCCCCTTACCTTTTAATAAAGCAGACACCGAAAAAGAGTTGGATTTTAATGGCCACAGCAGTCATTTATTATCTTAAAAAACAATTAATTTTAATCCCTTCAGGACACAGCCTATTTTGGCCTTGTGGACGCAGGCGATTTTTTCAAATCTGACATGTGTTAGTTTATGTGGTAATAACTCTGGAATGCTTTTACCTATCCAAGCGATTCTGAGATTGTTTTTTTGTGACATATTGTACTTTACGTCTGTGAAAAAATTTGGTCGATAAATGCAGTATTTATTTGTGAAAAACACCAAAATTTTGAGAAAATATGCAAAAAATTGCATTTTTCTAAATTTGAATGTATCTGCTTGCAAAAGAGATATTAATACCACACACAATAGTTACTAGTTAACATTTCCCATATGTCTACTTTATGTTTGCATAGTTTTTTTGAATGTCCGTTTATTTTTCTAGGACGTTGCAAGGTTTAGAACTTTAGCAACAATTTCTTACATTTTCAAGAAATTTCCAAAACCTAATTTTCATGGACCAGTTCATTTCTGAAGTGGTTTTGAGGGTCTTATATATTAGAAAGTCCCAATAAATCACCCCATTTTAAAAACCTCACCCCTCAAAGTATTGAAAACCGCATTAAGAAAGTTTCTTAACCCTTTGGGTGTTTCACAGGAATTAAAGCAATGTAGAGGTGTAATTTACAAATGTCATTTTTTTTGCAGAAATTCATTTGTAATAGAAAAATTTCTGTAACACAGAAGGTTTGACATGAGAAACGCAACTCAATATTTATTGCCCAGATTATGCAGTATTTAGAAATATCCGACATGTGGCCCTAGTGTGCTACTAGACTGAAACACTGGCCTCAGAAGCAAAGGAGCACCTAGTGGATTTTGAAGCCTCCTTTTTAATACAATATATTTTAGGCTCCATGTCTGGTTTGAAGAGGTCTTGTGGTGCCTAAACAGTGGAAACCCCCAAAAAGTGACCCAATTTTGGAAACTACACCCCTCAATGAATTTATCTAGTTGTATAGTGAGCATTTTAACCCCACAGATTTTTTGCTGAATTTCTTGGAATTAGTCTGTGAAAATGAAAATCTACATTGCTTCTGAAGAAGCATAGACATTTTTAATTTTTGCAAGCAATAAAGGAGAAAAAGCACCCCAACATTTGTAAAGAAATTCATCCTGATTACGGCAATTCCCCATATGTGGTCATAAACTGCTGTTTGAAAATTTTACAGCCCTCAGAAAGGAAGGAGCGCCATTTGGCTTTTGGAGCTCAAATTTTGCTATAATGGGTTCTGGTGCCATGTCGCATTTGGAGGGACCAAAACAGCGGAAACCCCCCAAAAGTGACCCTATTCACTATCAGAATCCAAGAGAGCAAATGCCTCTTCAGCGGTATATAGCTTGCGTGCTTATTTTTTGGAACAATTTTAATAAAAGTAACAAAGAAAATGTCCACTAATCAATAAATTTATAAACGACCCTAACAATTAATCAATTAGTATCTAGAATTAATAGAACTATAAAATATAGGAATAAATTATTTTATCTAAGGGTATGTGCACACGGTAGCTGGCTTTTACAGCTGAAATGACAGACTGTTTACGGGAGAAAACAGCTGCCACGTTTCAGCCGTAATTGCTCCTCCTCGCATTTTGCGAGGCTTCTCTGACATCCGTAAATCTTGAGCTGTGCTTCATTGAGTTCAATGAAGTACGGCTCAAATTACGTCTGAAAGAAGTGTCCTGCACTTCTTTTGCCGAGGCTGTATTTTTACGCGTCGTCGTTTGACAGCTGTCAAACGACGACGCGTAAATGACAGGTTGTCTGCACAGTACGTCGGCAAACCCATTCAAATGAATGGGCAGATGTTTGCCGACGTATTGTAGCCTTATTTTCAGACGTTAGACGAGGCATACGCCTCGTTTACGTCTGAAAATAGGTCGTGTGAACCCAGCCTAAATGTGAGTGTATATGTATATATTACGTATACATATATAATCAATTGAATCTTTACAACTAATCAATTGTTGAACGACTAATAATAACTTTATGAATGATCCTAACAATAAATTATTTGATATGTAGAATTATTAAAATTAATAATTTATATGAATGTTTGTATTTATATATATATATACTGTTAAGGATCTGCCAGGCACAGCTTCTGTATCTACGCCCATATGTAATGGCAGGCTTAGGAGTGGGAGAGCCTATCACAGCCTGGCCAGACGGAGCTAGCTCCCGCCCTCTGTCTATTTATACCTGCCTTTCCTGTTCCTCCTTGCTTGTGATTCTTCTTGTGTGGTTTCCTGGCCCTGCTGCAGCTTCTTGAACTATTTGACCCTGCTTCATACTGACCCTGGCTTACTGACTATTTTCCTGCTCTGCGTTTGGTACTTCGTACACTCCTGGTTTGACTCGGCTTGTTCACTACTCTCCTGCTCTGCGTTTGGTACTTCGTACACTCCTGGTTTGACTCGGCTCGTTCACCACTCTTGTTGCTCACGGTGTTGCCGTGGGCAACTGCCCCTTTTCCCTTGCTTCTGTGTACCCTTGTCTGTTTGTCTGTTGTGCACTTATTGAGCGTAGGGACCGTCGCCCAGTTGTACCCCGTCGCCTAGGGCGGGTCGTTGCAAGTAGGCAGGGACTGAGTGGCGGGTAGATTAGGGCTCACTTGTCTGTTTCCTTACCCCCATCATTACATAATCACAACCCCTTTTACCTAGTCTACCCTGGTCCCTCACACTACTATGGACCCCCTTGAGACCCTGGCTCAGCAAATGCAGGGTCTCTCCTTACAGGTCCAAGCCCTGGCTCAGAGGGTCAACCAGCCTGACGCTACCATGGTAGTGCCCCTCTCCTCACCTCTTGAACCCCACCTCAAGTTGCCTGACCGGTTCTCAGGGGACCGGAAGACTTTTCTCTCCTTTCGGGAGAGTTGTAAGCTCTATTTTCGCTTAAAGCCCCACTCCTCAGGTTCTGAGAGTCAGCGGGTGGGTATAATTATGTCCCGGCTCCAGGAAGGGCCCCAAGAATGGGCCTTCTCCTTGGCTTCTGACGCCCCTGAACTTTCCTCCGTTGATCTTTTCTTTTCTGCTCTCGGACTCATTTTTGACGAGACTGACAGGACTGCCTTTGCCGAGAGTCAGCTGGTGACCTTACGTCACGGTAAGAGACCTGTGGAGGAGTATTGCTCTGACTTTAGGAAGTGGTGCGTAGCTTCTCGGTGGAATGACCCTGCCTTAAGGTGCCAGTTTAGGTTGGGTATGTCGAACGCCCTGAAAGACCTGCTAGTTAGCTATCCTTTTTCTGACTCCCTAGACCAGGTTATGGCTTTAGCGGTACGACTTGACCGACGTCTCAGGGAACGACAACGTGAACGTTTTAGTGTTTTCTCCTCTGACTCCCACATGATGCATCCCGAGGTTCCGTTGCTTCGTTCTTCCACGGAAGACTCGGAGGTACCTATACAACTCGGGGCCTCCGTGTCCCCCCAACAACGTAGAGAGTTCCGCAGGAAGAATGGTCTCTGCTTCTACTGTGGGGATGACAAGCATCAAGTGAACAACTGTCCAAGGTGTAAGAATAAGCAGCCGGAAAACTTCCGCGCCTAAGTGATCATCGGGGAGGTCACTTGGGCGCACAGGTATTTCCTGTAAATATGAAAAACGTAATAAAATCTTGCTTTCCTTTCAGGTCTCTTTTGGTGGTAGGTCTGCTACCGGCAGTGCCTTTGTGGATTCAGGGTCGTCTGCTAATATCATGTCTGTGGAATTTGCTATGTCTGTAGCTATGCCTTTGATTGATTTGCCTAAACCTGTCCCGGTAGTGGGTATCGACTCCACTCCTCTTGCTAATGGTTATTTTACACAGCATACCCCTGTTTTTGAACTCCTTGTTGGCTCCATGCATTTGGAGCAGTGCTCTGTACTGTTGATGCAGGGATTATCGTCCGATTTGGTTTTAGGCCTTCCCTGGTTGCAGTTGCATAATCCCACGTTTGACTGGAATACTGGGGATCTTACCAAATGGGGTAATGAATGCGTGACATCATGTTTTTCTGTTAATTCTATTTCTCCCCCTGAGGAGGTGAACACGCTACCTGAGTTTGTTCAGGACTTCGCTGATGTTTTCTCTAAGGAGGCCTCCGAAGTGTTACCTCCTCATAGAGAATACGATTGCGCTATCGAAATGGGACCAGGAGCTAAGCTCCCTAAGGGTAGAATATTTAATCTCTCTTGTCCCGAACGTGAAGCCATGAGAGAGTATATCCAGGAATGCCTGGCCAAGGGTTACATTCGCCCCTCTACTTCTCCGGTAGGTGCTGGCTTCTTCTTCGTAGGGAAGAAGGATGGTGGTCTTAGGCCATGCATTGACTACCGTAACTTGAATAAGGTCACAGTAAGGAACCAGTATCCCCTTCCTTTGATTCCTGATCTCTTTAATCAGGTTCAGGGGGCTCAATGGTTCTCTAAGTTTGATCTACGGGGGGCTTATAACCTTATCCGCATCAAAGAGGGGGATGAGTGGAAGACTGCGTTTAACACGCCCGAAGGTCATTTTGAATACCTTGTCATGCCCTTTGGGTTGTGTAATGCTCCCGCGGTCTTCCAGATTTTCATAAATGAGAATTTAAGAAATTACCTGGGGGTATTTCATGTAGTGTACCTTGATAATATACTTGTGTTTTCCAAGGACTGGTCCTCCCACATTGAGCATGTCAGGAAGGTCCTCCAGGTCCCTCGGGAAAACAAACTGTTTGCGAAGACCGAAAATTGTGTGTTTGGGGTGCAGGAGATACCATTTTTGGGTCAAATCTTCACTCCTCATGAATTCCGCATGGACCCCGCCAAGGTCCAGGCTGTGGCGGAATGGGTCCAACTGGCCTCCCTGAAGGCGTTACAGTGCTTCTTGGGGTTCGCTAATTATTACAGGAGATTTATTGCTAACTTCTCGGTCATTGCTAAGCCTCTTACGGATCTCACTCGCAAGGGTGCTGATCTCCTCCGCTGGCCTCCTGAGGCTGTCCAGGCTTTTGAGGTCCTTATGAAGTGCTTTTTCTCAGCCCCGGTGTTGGTTCAGCCCAACCAAATGGAGACATTTATCGTGGAGGTTGACGCGTCCAAGGTAAGAGTGGGGGCTGCCTTGTCCCAGGGTACCGAGTCCCTCACCCATCTCAGTCCCTGTGCCTACTTCTCCAGGAAGTTTTCGCCCACTGAGAGTAACTATGATATTGGCAACCGCGAACTCTTAGCCATTAAATGGGCATTTGAAGAGTGGCGCCACTTCCTGGAGGGGGCTAGGCACCAGGTAACGGTTCTTACCGACCACAAGAATCTGGTTTTCCTAGAATCTGCCCGGAGGCTAAACCCGAGACAAGCTCGATGGGCGTTATTTTTTACCAGATTCAATTTTTTGGTTACCTATAGGGCTGGGTCTAAAAATATTAAGGCTGATGCACTGTCGCGTAGCTTCATGGCCAGCCCTCCTTCGGAGGAAGATCCTGCTTGTATTTTGCCTCCAGGTATAATCATTTCCTCTATTGATTCTGATTTAGTTTCTGAAATTGCTGCAGATCAAGGGTCAGCTCCCGGGATCCTTCCAGAGAACAAGCTGTTTGTTCCCCTGCAATTCCGGCTAAGGGTACTTAGGGAAAATCATGACTCCGCACTATCTGGTCATCTAGGCATCCTGGGTACCAAGCACCTCATTGCCAGAAACTATTGGTGGCCTGGGTTGCCTAAAAACGTTAAGGCCTACGTCGCCGCTTGTGAGATTTGTGCTAGGTCCAAGACTCCCAGGTCCTGACCAGCGGGCTTACTACGTTCTTTGCCCATTCCCCAGAGACCTTGGACCCATATCTCCATGGATTTTATCACCGATTTGCCTCCATCTCAAGGCAAGTCGGTGGTGTGGGTTGTAGTAGACCGCTTCAGTAAGATGTGCCACTTTGTGCCCCTCAAAAAACTACCCAATGCTAAGACGTTAGCTACCTTGTTTGTCAAACACATCCTGCGTCTCCATGGGGTCCCTGTCAATATTGTTTCTGACAGAGGGGTACAATTTGTTTCTTTGTTTTGGAGAGCATTCTGTAAAAAGTTGGAGATTGATCTGTCCTTCTCCTCTGCCTTCCATCCTGAAACTAATGGCCAAACTGAGAGGACTAATCAGTCTCTAGAACAATATTTAAGGTGTTTTATCTCTGACTGTCAATATGATTGGGTCTCATTCATTCCCCTCGCCGAATTTTCCCTTAATAACCGGGTCAGTAACTCGTCGGGGGGTCTCCCCCTTTTTCTGTAATTTTGGGTTTAATCCACGGTTCTCCTCCGTTTCACCTGGTAGTTCCAACAATCCCAAGGTAAATGTCGTTCATCAGGGACTGTGCACAGTCTGGGCCCAGGTTCAGAAGAACCTAGAGGCGTCCCAGAACATACAAAAAACTCAGGCAGATAGAAGACGTTCTGCTAACCCCTTGTTTGTGGTCGGGGATCTGGTGTGGCTATCGTCAAAGAATTTGCGCCTTAAAGTCCAGTCCAAGAAGTTTGCTCCCCGGTTTATAGGGCCGTACAAGGTCATTGAAGTCCTCAATCCTGTCTCCTTCTGACTGGAGTTGCCCCCATCTTTTCGAGTACACGACTTGTTTCATGCCTCCCTCCTTAAACGCTGCTCCCCGTCCTTGGCTCCCTTGAGGAAACCTCCTGTCCCCGTTCTCACCCCTGAGGGGGTAGAATTCGAGGTGGCCAAGATTATGGACAGCAAGATGGTCCAAGGCTCCCTCCAGTACCTGGTCCATTGGAGAGGATACGGGCCTGAGGAGAGGACTTGGGTACCCGCCCGGGATGTTCACGCTGGGGTATTGGTCAGGAGGTTCCACCTTCGTTTCCCCAATAAACCAGGTCCATCTAGAAAGGGTCCGGTGGCCCCTCATAAAAGGGGGGTACTGTTAAGGATCTGCCAGGCACAGCTTCTGTATCTACGCCCATAGGTAATCAGTCTGCACCTGCTTCTATGTCGGTGAGACTGACTCCATCTTCCACCACTCAGGATGGCAGGCTTAGGAGTGAGAGAGCCTATCACAGCCTGGCCAGACGGAGCTAGCTCCCGCGCTCGGTCTATTTATACCTGCCTTTCCTGTTCCTCCTTGCTTGTGATTCTTCTCGTGTGGTTTCCTGGCCCTGCTGCAGCTTCTTGAACTATTTGTCCCTGCTTCATATTGACCCTGGCTTACTGGCTACTCTCCTGCTCTGCGTTTGGTACTTCGTACACTCCTGGTTTGACTCGGCTTGTTCACTACTCTCCTGCTCTGCGTTTGGTACTTCGTACACTCCTGGTTTGACTCGGCTCGTTCACCACTCTAGTTGCTCACGGTGTTGCCGTGGGCAACTGCCCCTTTTCCCTTGCTTCTGTGTACCCTTGTCTGTTTGTCTGTCGTGCACTTATTGAGCGTAGGGACCGTCGCCCAGTTGTACCCTGTCGCCTAGGGCGGGTCGTTGCAAGTAGGCAGGGACTGAGTGGTGCGTAGATTAGGGCTGACTTGTCTGTTTCCTTATCCCCATCATTACATATACATATATATATATATATATATATATATATATATATATATATATATATACATATATATATATATATATATATATGTATGTATTACGTGTGCGTATATCTATACCACATTATAGATATATATGTAATTAATTCAATTACAACTAAATTATGACCAGAAAAAAAGTAGAGCCAAGATCCAGCGCTGAGTGTAAGTAAAAAGGAACTCCTGTTCCGATTTTATTGATATAACAAGATAAAATGAGCATGCCATGAATGACACAAGTCGTGTCAGAAACGCGTAAGCACATTGAACAGGGCTCATTCTGATCCTTTACCCATCACTCAACTCTGTACTCTGCTACACTACAGAACGATCCTATTTAGTTCATTTTATCTTGTTATATCAATAAAATTGGAACAGGAGTTCCTTTTTACTTACACTCAGCGCTGGATCTTGGCTCTACTTTTTTCCTGTTGTTTACCGCTGGCCGTGCGGGAATCCGGGCGCTGTCTGTCCCCAGACACAACCAATGGTGAACTGGAGGATTACCTCCCCCCTCTTCCCTACTCGTAAATTATGACAACCCTAATAAATAATACATTTATGAACAACCCTAACAATGAATAAATGTATTTACAATTTACAGATGTGTAAAATATATGAAGAGATTTATATAAGTATATGTGTGTATACGTATATATAACATCCCTAATTATTAATTTTTAATATTAACAAATTTCAAATATATGTCTATATATAATATATATTTTGTGTGTGTGTGTGTGTGTGTGTGTGTGTATATATATATATATATATATATATATATATATATACAGTGGAGGAAATAAGTATTTGATCCCTTGCTGATTTTGTAAGTTTGCCCACTGTCAAAGTCATGAACAGTCTAGAATTTTTAGGCTAGGTTAATTTTACCAGTGAGAGATAGATTATATATAAAAAAAAAAAAAAGAAAATCACATAGTCAAAATTATATATATTTATTTGCATTGTGCACAGAGAAATAAGTATTTGATCCCCTACCAACCATTAAGAGTTCAGCCTCCTCCAGACCAGTTACACGCTCCAAATCAACTTGGTGCCTGCATTAATGACAGCTGTCTTACATGGTCACCTGTATAAAAGACTCCTGTCCACAGACTCAATTAATCAGTCTGACTCTAACCTCTACAACATGGGCAAGACCAAAGAGCTTTCTAAGGATGTCAGGGACAAGACAATAGACCTGCACAATGCTGGAATGGGCTACAAAACCATAAGTAAGACGCTGGGTGAGAAGGAGACAACTGTTGGTGCAATAGTAAGAAAATGGAAGACATACAAAATGACTGTCAATCGACATCGATCTGGGGCTCCATGCAAAATCTCACCTCGTGGGGTATCCTTGATCCTGAGGAAGGTGAGAGCTCAGGCAAAAACTACACGGGGGGAACTTGTTAATGATCTCAAGGCAGCTGGGACCACAGTCACCAAGAAAACCATTGGTAACAAATTACGCCGTAATGGATTAAAATCCTGCAGTGCCCGCAAGGTCCCCCTGCTCAAGAAGGCACATGTACAGGCCCGTCTGAAGTTTGCAAATGAACATCTGGATGATTCTGAGAGTGATTGGGAGAAGGTGCTGTGGTCAGATGAGACAAAAATGTAGCTCTTTGGCATTAACTCAACTCGCCGTTTTTGGAGGAAGAGAAATGCTGCCTATGACCCAAAAAACACCGTCCCCACTGTAAAGCATGGAGGTGGAAACATTATGTTTTGGGGGTGTTTCTCTGCTAAGGGCACAGGACTACTTCACCGCATCAATGGGAGAATGGATGGAGCCATGTATCGTCAAATCCTGAGTGACAACCTCCTTCCCTCCACCAGGACATTAAAAATGGCTCGTGGCTGGGTCTTCCAGCACGACAATTACCCGAAACATACAGCCAAGGCAACAAAGGAGTGGCTCAAAAAGAAGCACATTAAGGTCATGGAGTTGCCTAGCTAGTCTCCAGACCTTAATCCCAACTTATGGAGGGAGCTGAAGATCCGAGTTGCCAAGCGACAGCCTCGAAATCTTAATGATTTACAGATGATCTGCAAAGAGGAGTGGGCCAAAATTCCATCTAACATGTGTGCAAACCTCATCATCAACTACAAAAAACGTCTGACTGCTGTGCTTGCCAACAAGGGTTTTGCCACCAAGTATTAAAGAGGCTCTGTCACCAGATTTTGCAAACTCTATCTGCTATTGCAGCAGATAGGCGCTGCAATGTAGATTACAGTAACGTTTTTATTTTTAAAAAACGAGCATTTTTGGCCAAGTTATGACCATTTTCGTATTTATGCAAATGAGGCTTGCAAAAGTACAACTGGGCGTGTTGAGAAGTAAAAGTACAACTGGGCGTGTATTATGTGCGTACATCGGGGCGTGTTTACTACTTTTACTAGCTGGGCGTTGAGAAGAGAAGTATCATCCACTTCTCTTCAGAACGCCCAGCTTCTGGCAGTGCAGATCTGTGACGTCACTCACAGGTCCTGCATCGTGTCGGCACCAGAGGCTACAGTTGATTCTGCAGCAGCATCAGCGTTTGCAGGTAAGTAGCTACATCGACTTACCTGCAAACGCCGATGCTGCTGCAGAATCATCTGTAGCCTCTGGTGCCGGTGTCCTCGCTCGTCTGACACGATGCAGGACCTGTGAGTGACGTCACAGCGTGATCTCTCAAGAACACGGCTGTGACTGCACTGCCAGAAGCTGGGCGTTCTGAAGAGAAGTGGATGATACTTCTCATCAGAGCGCCCAGCTAGTAAAAGTAGTAAACACGCCCCGATGTACGCACATAATACACGCCCAGTTGTACTTTTACTTTTCAACACGCCCAGTTGTACTTTTGCAAGCCTCATTTGCATAAATACGAAAATGGTCATAACTTGGCCAAAAATGCTCGTTTTTTTTAAATAAAAACGTTACTGTAATCTACATTGCAGCGCCGATCTGCTGCAATAGCAGATAGGGGTTGCAAAATCTGGTGACAGAGCCTCTTTAAGTCTTGTTTGCCAAAGGGATCAAATACTTATTTCTCTGTGCACAATGCAAATAAATATATATCATTTTGACAATGTGATTTTCTGTTTTTTTTTTTTATATAATCTCTCTCTCACTGGTAAAATTAACCTAGCCTAAAAATTCTAGACTGTTCATGTCTTTGACAGTGGGCAAACTTACAAAATCAGCAAGGGATCAAATACTTATTTCCTTTACTGTATATATATATATATATATATATATATATATATATATATAGACGTGTGTGTGTGTGTGTGTGTGTGTGTGTGTGTATATGCATATATATGCATATACACACACACAGTATATAAATATATATATATATGAATTTATAGATATATATACATTTATTATAAGCCCTAATTGATTATTAATTAATTGCGCTAATCTGAGTACTATCTAAACTACCGTGTTTCCCCGAAAGTAAGACAGTGTCTTACTTTCTTTTTATCCCCAAAAGCCCCACTATGTCTTACTTTCGGGGTATGTCTTATATTGGAAAAAAAATTCGGGGAAACACGGTAGTTACAGGTCGTTCACCTATGTACACCTTTGGGAGCACCTTTTATATTAAATTTACGTATTTTGTGTTTTTAAGCAACTTTTGAAGTAACGTTTAGTAAAAAAAAAAATTACAATACAGATTCTATGTATACTGTACATACAAGCTGTATTGTTCTCTTTTAGTTTAATCCGTCAGTTCATTTGAGCTAACGGCTCAGCTGAGAGCAGGTCCTGCGTATGTCTGATATGAAGGATCCAGCTAATATCGATCACATATTAGTTATTAACCTAGACACGCAGGACTTGCTCTCAGCCGAGCCGTCAATTCAACTGAACTTGCGGAATCGGCTGAGAGGGAACGAGACAGCTTCTATGTATACAGACTATATCGTATATATAAGTGCAGGGGACGGCACGGTGACGTATGGAGAGGGGGGCGGCGCGGAAGTGGGCAGGAGGCGGCAATACCCCCGTGTTCCCCGAAAGTAAGACATATGTCTTACTTTCGGGGTACGGCTTATATTAGCCGACCCCCCTGAAACCCCCGATACATCTTACAATCGGGGGTGTCTTACTATCGGGGAAACACGGTATCTACCTAACAGACTACCCAAACTATAACTAGCTGCCTACACTAAACTATCTATGTGGAGGTGTTTTTTGTGTGTTTTTCACAGTTGGTGTGTCTTTATACTAGACACACAGCAGCTGCTCGGCACGGTGCTTCTTCTCTCTCACTGTCTCAGAACGATCTGACAGGGAGGGAGGAGAAACATTGTAACTAACAGCACGAAAGTTTGTTGCTGCAACAAACATTGCTGTGAACACCATGATAGGTTTATCATGGTGATCACGTCATCTGGACCGACACCAATCCGGTCCTGATGTCTTCTCTCAGCTATAGGGGTCGCAGTGGTCGCAATCTCGACCGGGCCCCGAAGCCAGGGGGCCCACGGCCCCCCGCAGCTCATCAATAAAAACTTACTATAGTAACTCGGGCCGCGGGCCCCTGTTACTATAGTAACATACTTTACTTACCTTCCTGGTTCCGGATGGCAGCGGAGGGCCTGATGTCAGGTGCTGTGCGCAGCGCATGACGTCACAGCGCTATGCGCCGCGCACAGCATTGAGACGACAGAACTCCCGCCGCGGCCGAAGAGGAAGGTAAGGTTAGCCCTGACTGGCGGGGACCGACTCCCGGGACCCGCCAATCAGCTGTTTTGAAGGGGCCGCAGCACTCGTACGAGAGCTGCTCCCCTTCATTCCGGTCACACTGTGAATCCGTGTCGGCGATTCACAGTGTGAGCGAGTAGTGAAATGAAGGGGAAGCAGCTCTCGTACGAGTGCTGCGGCCCCTTCAAAACAGCTGATTTGCGGATCCCGGGCGACACATCAGCTATTGATGGCCTATCCTGTGGATAGGCCATCAATGTTTAGGGACTGCACAACCCCTAAGCCTACGATGTAGCAGGCTTAGGGGGCCCATGAGACAGGATCACAGATTGTGTGATCCTGTCTGCTGGGCCCTGTATCTAAGCCAATCACATGGTAGGCTTAGATACATGGCCCATGTGTGATCCTGTCTGCTGGGCCCTGTATCTAAGCCAATCACATGGTAGGCTTAGATACATGGCCCATGTGTGATCCTGTCTGGTGGGCCCTGTATATAAGCCTACCACACTGTAGGCTTAGATACATGGCCCATGCGTGATCCTGTCTGCTGGGCCCTGTATCTAAGCCAATCACATGGTAGGCTTAGATACATGGCCCATGTGTGATCCTGTCTGCTGGGCCCTGTATCTAAGCCTACCACACTGTAGGTTTAGATACAGGGCCCCAGCACACAGTAATCTTATACTGTATAAGATTACTGTCTGCTGGACCCTGTATCTAAGCCTACGTTGTGGTAGGCTTAGATACAGGGTCCCATAGACAGTATCACACATGGGCCCTGTATCTAAGCCTAAGACATGTGTTACTAATAATTTTTTGTGTGTTTTCTTACAGGTTCGGTCGTTGGACTTCGTTGGATTCCAGGACTACTTCGATGACAGCTTTTTTTTTATTATCAATAAAATGGTTAATGAGGGCTGTGTGGGTTTTTTTTTTATTTCAATAAAATATTTTTTCTATGTCTTTATGTTTTTTTTAAACTATATTACTACCATCTTAGTAATGGCCGCCGGCTGATTGACAGTATCCATTGCTAAGGTGGGGCTTAGTGTTAGCCGGTGCAGCGGCTAACACTAACCCCCTTTATTACCCCGGTACCCACCGCCACCAGGGGTGCTGGGAAGAGCCGGGTACGATCCAGTACCTGACCATCTGTAGTGATGGTCGGCCACTGGGGTGGCCGCAGGCTGGTATTATCAGGAGGGGAAAGGCCAAATACAGTGGCCCTTCCTACCCTTGTGATGCTAGGCTGCTGCTGCTTTATTGTATCTGGCTGGTTATGAAAATGGGGGGGGGGCCCCACGTCATTTAAAAAAAAAATAAAAAAAAAATAATTGGAAAGAAGGATGTGGGGTCCTCCCCAATTTTCATAACCAGCCAGATGCAACACAGCAGCAGCAGGCAGCATTACCAGGGTTGGAAGGGCCACTGTTTTTGACCTTCCCCAGCCTAATACTACCAGCCTGCGGCCACCCCGGTGCCTGCCCGTCACTACAGATGGTCAGGTAGTGGTTCGTACCCGGCTCTTCCCAGTAACCCTGGTGGTGGTGGGTACCGGGGTAATAATGGGGGTTAGTGTAGCCTCTGCACCGGCTAACATTAAGCCCCGCCTTAGTAATGGAGGTTGTCAATCAGCCGGCGGCCATTACTAAGGCGGTGATAATAAAGTTTAAAAAGATACAAGTACATAGAAAAAATATTTTATTGAAATAAAAAAACACAACCCTCATTAACCATTTTATTGAGAATAAAAAAAACGCCGTCATTGAAGTCCTCGTATCCGAAGTCCAACAACCGAACCTGTAAAAAAACACAAACACACAAAAATAATCAGTAACACATAAAGAAGCAAGATTATTATTCTTACCTGTCCTGGGTCCAGCGCTGGAGCCGCAATGTCAGCAAGCTGGGCCCTGTTCTAATCCAATCATGTGAGATACTGTCTGCTGAGCTGTGTATCTAATCCAATCATGTGTGATACTGTCTGCTGAGCCACTGTATCTAATCCTATCATGTGTGATACTGCCTTCTGAGCCACTGTATCTAATCCTATCATGTGTGGTACTGTCTGCTGAGCCACTGTATCTAATCCTATCATGTGTGATACTGTCTGCTGAGCTGTGTATCTAATCCTATCATGTGTGATACTGTCTGCTCAGCCACTGTATCTAATCCTATCATGTGTGATACTGTCTGCTGGGCCACTGTATCTAATCCTATCATGTGTGATACTGCCTTCTAAGCCACTGTATCTAATCCTATCATGTGTGATACTGTCTGCTGGGCCCTATATCTAATCCTATCCTGTGTGATACTGTCTTCTGAGCCACTGTATCTAATCCTATCCATAGTTTATAGGGTTGTAGTGCTATAGATATGCTATGCTTATACACACACTTTTTTTTTGGCGGACACATATGTATTGGGGCTATTTCCCCTGACATTTTAAGCCCTGAGGGTATGTTCACACGGCAGCGTCTGTTACGGCTGAAATTACGGTGCTGTTTTCAGGAGAAAACAGCACCGTAATTTCAGCCGTAATTGCATGTGCAGGCTTCTTTTGCTGCTTCCATTACGGACGTAATTGGAGCTGTTTTTCTATTGAGTCCATGGAAAACGGCTCCATTTACGTCTGAAGAAGTGACAGGCACTTCTTTGACGCGGGCGTCTTTTTTACGCGCAGCCTTTTGACAGCGACGCGTAAAAAAAATGACCGTCGGCACAGAACATCGTAAGACCCATTCAAATGAATGGGCAGATGTTTGCCAACGCTTTTGAGCCACATTTTCGGATGTAATTCAATGCTAAAACGCCCGAATTACGTCCGTAAATAGGGTGTGTGAACCCAGCCATAGTGACGCCCCCGGCTGCTAGTGCTGCATTGTTGGGTCACTTAGGAGACCCAGCGATGCAGCTGAAAGCTGCGGACCGTCGGCCATGAGAAGTTTGCGGGGGGGGGGGCAGTAAGAATTCTTGCATCGGGGCCCATGAGCCTTTAGCTACGCCCCTGAGTAGCAGCGTGTGCTGAGACATTTAGGGCATATTGAGAGCGCTGTGCACTCTGTTCTGAAACCACGTAGATTAACGGGCTGCAGAACAAAGGACCAGCACTGCAGCCCGTTAATCTACGTGGGCTGGTCGTGAAGGGGTTAAATAACAAAATAAAATGACTTTTTGAATTTCCAGAGTAATTCATCATAACATAAATAACACCCTATCACCCTATCAGGGTCATAACAAACAAAAAGAATGACAGGGAAAAGTCCTTGGAGCCACCGATATTTTATTTACTGGTCATCTGCCCACCAATACCTTACCCCCAGCCATAACCTGGCTCGGGGGCACCGATTACCTTTTGCAGATGACCTCCACCCTATATCTCACAGCCTTCAAAAGGGGTAACACCCTAAGAAGCTGATTTCTATCTAATTGGGGGGTGCATCCCGTGATGCATTCCCCCCACCACTTTTTTCGACCTACTTCAAGGACTCCCCCCCGCAGCTGCAATGACAACACATCACGACCACCTGAAACACCACCATACCAGCTTCAATCCACCAGCCAGTAAAACACAATCCAGCAAGCTTTCCAGAATACTCCAATCCAAAATAGGAAGGGCGGGGACATGTTCCTGGTTCATCGTCCTGGTGAAGAGAGGGAGAGAGGACACAAGGAGAAGGTGCAGCCCCCTACACACCCCACCCCTTACCCCACTAGCCCTCCTACTGACCCTATCCTAAACTCCCATAGGCCAACCAACTCATTACCCCTCCCATCTACTTTAGTCATGGAGGCCTCCCCTTATTCTATTTTTTGTCTGCAGTACGGCCTCTTCTCTGCTGGTACATATTTATTTATAGGTTGTGCGCAGTTTATTTTTTCCTTTGCTACTGTTCCATATGCCTTTTTTTCTAAATACACATTTTTGCCCCTTGCAGTTAAAGGGGTTGTTCCTAGATTAAATGTTATCCCCTGTCTACAGGATAGGACATAACATGCTGATTGGCGGGGGTCTGACCACTGGGACCCCCACTGATAACTAGAATGGTGGTCCCTTGTACCCCTGAGTAACTGGAGCGGCAGAGTATGTGCTTGACCTGCAGCATCATTAACTCAGGGGTACAAGGGACCCCCACTGATCAGCATGTTATCTCCTATCCTGTAGCGAGGGGATAACATTTAATCTTGTGACAACCCCTTTAAGGCCTGAACATGCAGTGAATAGTTTTACCGATTATATACCTGGCTCGATGATTACATTCATTCCTAGTCCGGTTTGTGTAGTTTTGGTTTACAAATATCACGTATTGGTTGTACAGATCCAACAGCGTGGACAGAAAGAAAGTGCAGCATGCGTTACTATACTGACTGTAAAGTACCGCATGCGTTACTATACTGTCTGTAAAGAGCCATTAAAGGGGTCCTGACACAAGTTTGAACACTGACATCGTTGTTTCCTTTTTGTGTTTGCATTTTGGATACACTTTGCCCTGGACATTTTACTAGTACTTATAGCTTGGTCAACATAGGGATATTTACTACACAATTGCCTGTAGCATTATGAGACATTGCAGCTTATAACAATAATGTTCAATAGTGTATTTTTTTGTTTACAAAATGTTAATTTTTTTGTTTTGTTTTACAAGTTGTTTCTTACTTTTTTTTTTTTGTGGATGGGGGGGCGCCATTTCCATTTTCGCCTCAGGCAGCAGAAAAGCTAGAATCGGCCCTGGTTGGCACCCAGGTGTAACGACCATGACAGGAGCTAGCCTCCAATCCAGCCGCTTAACCCTTTAGATACTGCGTTCAATGGAGATCACAGAATCTGAGGGGTTTTTAGCCACCGGCACCCCAGCAACGTAATCGCTGCAATGGCGACCGGAGGCCTAATACTGGACTCCCAGTCTGCCAACAATGGAAGCCTCATATGCCCCGCTTGGAGGCGGGGCCTAAAAGGCTTCCGGTACCTACTGCAAGATGGCGCCAGCTCAGCTTCCAGCTCCTGTAACAGCAGGAACCGGAGCTAGCTCAGATCCTTGCCATTTACCCCTTAGATGCAGCAATCTAAATCGATTGCTGTATCTTAGTGGTTTGTAGCAAATCGGCAGCCCTGTCATGCAATGGCAGGACTGCCAACTGCCACTATGGCAACAGGAGGCCTAACAAAGGCCTCCTGCTCTGCCATTACGGAAGCTGATCGGCTTGCTGTCAGTCAACAACTGACAGTTCTAATACATTGCACTACATAGGTAGTGCAATGTACTAGAACATCAATCAAACAGTTGGACCCCTCAAGTCCTCTTGTGGGACTAAAAAAAAGTGAAAAATATAAGTGTAGAAAAAGTTTTAAAAAAAAGTTGTCAAAAATAAAAAAAAAGTAATAAAATCAAACACTCGTATCAAGTAATTTATTATTAAAAAAATGAAATAAACCATACATATTTGGTATGTATGCAAAAATAGGACCTATGAAAACTATAGCTCGTCTTGCAAAAACAAGCCCTCATACAGCTCTGTCGCTTAAAAAATTAAAATGTTATGGCTCTTACAACATGGTGACAGAAAAAATGCATTTTTTTTTTTACAAAAGTAATTTTATTGTGCAAAAAGTTGTAAAACATAAAAAAGTGCTATAAATTTGATATTGCCGGAATAATACTGACCCACAGAATAAATTTAACATGTAGTTTTTGATGCGTGGTGAACGCTGTATAAAAAACTCTAAAAAACTATGCCAGTGTTATGGCAGGAAGGAGGTGAAGGGAACAAGTGAGCCCTAATCTACCCACCGCCCTGTCCCTGCCTACTTGCAACGACCCGCCCTAGGCGACAGGGTACAACTTGGCGGCGGTCCCTACGCTGACTAAGTGCAAGGGGATACAAACAGGGAACAAGCAAGGGAAGGGGCAGTAGCCCACAGAACACCGTGAGGAAAAGGAGTGGTGAACGAGCCAGTCAGGATCAGGATGTAGTGGAGTAAACAAACGCAGAGCACGGAGCAGGAAGCAAGCCAGGGGCAGAGCGAAGCAGGATAAGCGGGAACTGAAGCAAGGCAGAAGCACGGCAGAAGCAGGCTGGAGCAAGGCAGCAGTGGGGCCAGGAATCCAAGAAGAATAACAAGCAAGGAGGAAGAGAAAACTGCAGGTATAAATGGACAGGGGGCGGAGCTAACTCCGACTGACCAGGCCGCGATAGGCTCTCCCACTCCTGAGCCTGCCACCCTGATTGGTGGGAGCCGGTGTCAGTCTAAGAGGTCTGGCCTCAGGTGTCGACTGATTAACCCTGGGAGTATCCACAGACGTAGTGCCTGCCAGATCCTTTACAGCCAGAATTGCTGTTTTTTGGTCACCTTGCCTCCCAAAAAAAGGATAAAAAGTGATCAAAAAGTCGCATGTACTCCAAAATGGTACCAATAATAACTACAGCTCGTCCTGCAAAAAAACAGCAAACATACCACTACATCTGTGAAAAAATGATGTAAGTTAAGGCTCCAATAAATCAGGAAAGGAAACTTTTGCAGTAGTGCAGGAACGAGGGGAACATTTCTTCTGTTTCAAGAGACAATTTATCAAGGCCCTAAAATTAGGGAACCAGGAAGGAGAGGACTCAAACATATTTGCTGGAAGGGTGGGTGCACGTATTATAAAAAGAAAAATGCTTTCCCAGCAAAATTTCCCGAACTGCAAAGGTGGGGAGTGTGGACCAAAAGGGGGATCAGAAAGGACACCATTTATCAGTGCGACAATGGCCTGTTCATAAAGGATTGCCTCACAGCGTACCACACATCAATGGATTATTTTACCCCATTATTATACCACCTGACTATGCCCCTGATCTACTCTGCCCAGCTTACATATACCCCCACATTATAAACTAAAATACCAGTAAAACTCCAAACTAAACTACTATCAAGCAAAATTCATGCTCCAAAAGCCAAATGGCGCTCCCTCCCTTCTGAACCATACAGTGTGCCCAAACAGCTGTTTACTTCCACATATATGGCATCGCCATATCCGGGAGAACCCTTTTAACAATTTTTGGGGTGTTTGTCTCCAGTGTTACAAGGTGGGCATGACATATTTGCCACTTAAATTACATATCTAGGGAAAAATTGCTATTTTTAATTTGCACAACATCCACAGCACATTAATTTATGGAAAAGACCTGTGGGGTGAAAATGCTCACTACAACCCTTAATAAATGTCTTGATGGGTGTACTTTCCAAAATGGGGGTCACTTCTCAGGGGTTTATTTTATTATTTTACATCAGAGCCCCTGCAATTGTGAACCAATACTTTGTAGGTCGCCAAATTAGGCCTCAATTTCTCATGGTACTCTTTCACTCCTGAGCCCTGTTGATCGTCCAGGCAAAAGATTAGGGCCACATGTAGGGTGTTATAATTAGAGAGCAGTGTTGTTATGGTGTCACAAGCTTGGCACCACATATTGGCATATCTATGGAAAAATTCAAATTTTCACTCTGCAACATCGAGTGCACGCTAATTTCTGGAAAACACTGTGAGGTTAACATGCTCACTACACCCTTAGGTAAATACCTTGAGGGGTGTAGTTTCCAAAATGGGGTCACTTCTAGGGGGTTTCCATTGTTTT
Organism: Rhinoderma darwinii; assembly: GCF_050947455.1. Taxonomy (NCBI): domain Eukaryota; kingdom Metazoa; phylum Chordata; class Amphibia; order Anura; family Rhinodermatidae; genus Rhinoderma; species Rhinoderma darwinii. Next base: position 98,316,640 of record NC_134692.1, read on the forward strand.
GGTCCCACAGGGGCTTTGCAAATACGTCATAGCGCCCAGAAACCAATCCAGCAAAATCTGCACTCCAAAAGCCAAATGATGCTCCTTCCTTTTTGAGCCCCACTGTGTGCCAAAAAAGCAGTTTATGACCACATATGGGGCATTGCTGTACTCTGGAGAAATTGATTTACAAATGTTGGGGTGTTTTTTCTCCTTTTATTAGTTGAGAAAATTAAACATTTTGAGCAGAAGCTACGTCTTTTTGGAAATAAAATCTATTTGTATTTTTCACTGCCCAATTCTATTAAAATCTATGAAACACCTGTGGGGTCAAAATGCTCCATACACCCCTAGATTAATTCCTCAAGGGCTGTAGTTTCCAAAATGGAGTCACTTCTGGGGAGTTTTCACTGTCTTAGTCCCTTAGGGGCTTTGCAAAAGCGACATGGTGCCAAGAAACCAATCCAGCAAAATCTGCACTCCAAAAGCCAAACAGCGTGCATTTCTTTCTAAGCTCTGCCGTGTGCCTAAACAGCAGTTTATGATCACATATGGGGTATTTACATACTCTGGAGAAGTTGCTTTACAAATGTTGGGGGGATTTTTCTTCTTTATTCCTTGTGGAATTTGTTTTTCTTTTAGCTAATACGACATCTTATTGGGGTCTTTTTTGGGGTGTTTCCTTTGTTTTGGTATCACAAGACTTAGGCTATGTTCACACACTTAACAAACGGCTGAAAATACGGAGCTGTTTTCAAGGGAAAACAGCCCCTGATTTTCGGCCGTTTTTTAAGCAACTTGCGTTTTTTGCTGCTTTTTTTACGGCCGTTTTTGGAGCTGTTTTTCTATTGAGTCAATGAAAAACGGCTCCAAAAATGGCTCAAGAAGTGACATGTACTTCTTTTTATGAGGCGTTTTTTTTATGCGGCCATTTTTAAAAAAGGACGCGTAACGGAACGCTGTTTTTCCCGTTGAAATCAATAGGCAGATGTTTGGAGGCGCTCAGCCTCCGCATTTTTAGCTGTTTTCCGGGGCGTTTACGGCCCGAAAAACGGCTGAAAATATGTTGTGTGAACATACCCTAATTCAAACCTGACATGGTACCTAAAATATAATCTAATAAAAAGAAGGCCCCAAAATGCTTCAGTAAATTACCACACAAGAGCCATCCATATGTGGGATACTTCTAAAAACTGCAGAATCTGAGCAATAAATTTAGAGTTGCGTTTCGCTTGTAAAACTTTCTGTGTTACGGAAAAAAATGAATTAAAAATGAATTTCTGCAAAAAAAATTTAATTTGTAAATTTCACCTGTGAAACGACTGAAGGGTTAAAAAACTTTCCAAATTCTGTTTTGAATACTTTGAGGGATAAAGTTTTTAAAATGTTATGATTTATGGGGACTTTCTAATATATAAGGCCACTTCAGAACTGTACTGGTCCATGAAAAAGTACCCTTTTGACATTTTCTTGAAAATGTAAGAAATTACTGCTAAAGTTCTAAGCCTTGTAACGTCCCAGAAAAATAAAAGGACGTTCAAACCATGATGCAAACATAAAGTAGACATGTGGGAAATGTTAACTAGTAACTATTTTGTGTGGTATAACTATTGGTCTTTCAAGCAGATACATTTACATTTTGAAAATGCTAATTTTTGCTAATTTTCTCTAAATTTTAGTGTCTCTCACAAATAAATATTGAATTTATCGACTAAATTTTTTCACTAACATAAAGTCCAATATGTCATGAGAATGCAATCTCAGAATTGCTTGGATAGGTAAAAGCATTCCAAAGTTATTACCACATAAAGTGACCACAGCGGGAAGGGGTTAAAACTTTAGCATAAACGTCAGTGGTTGTAGCAAATAAGCTTGCCAAGGAGTCTGGGCCCCCCTCCAATACCGAGGGTTGGGCAACGGAAAGTGGTCTGCTCACGTTTGTAGTTTATGTGCGTTATCTGATTTTGGTACTAATATCAATTACAGCGAAGGAAATCATGGGTCAGTCAGTGACCGGTTAATACCCTGGATTTTCTTATATTCAGCCAAAATGTATCCCACTGTATGGCATGCAGTGGGATATGTCATCCGGGGAATGGTCCTTGGGAAACTCCTCAAGTCACTGTCTATAAATAGACGTTAGTAGCTTTCCCAGGGCTGGAGTCCCCAGGCCAAGCTTCTACTAGCGCTCTGCCCAGGGACTCCGGTGCTGTTCTTGATGTCCATAGTTGGACAGTAATGTCAGGAGTAGAGATGAGCGAACCGGGACAACCGAACCCGGTTTCGGTCCGAACTTCCGGAAAAGTTCGGTTCGCAGCGAATCCGAACTTCAACGGGTTCGGCCGAACCCGTTTTGACCGAACCCGGTCAAAAATATTATACAAATCGGCAGCCACTTATCTCTATCAATCACTGATAGAGAAAAGAGGCTGCTGTTTAAAAATAAAATAAAAAGCATTTCATACGTACCTGGTCGTTGTCTTGCGGACGAGTCCCTCTTCTTCCTCCAGTCCGACATTCTTTTCTGACGCGGCAGCCTGTGATTGGCTGCAGAGGCCTCTGCAGCCCGTGATTGGCTGCAGCGCTCACATGGGCTGCATCGTCATCAAGGAATGTGGGGCTGGATGTCGCGAGGGACGCGTCACCAAGGCAACGGCCAGGAGACCGGACTGGAGGAAGCAGGGAGTTCCCGGTAAGTATGAACGTCTTTTTTTTTTTACAGGTACTCTATATTGTGATCGGTAGTCACTGTCCAGGGTGCTGAAACAGTTACTGCCGATCAGTTAACTCTTTCAGCACCCTGAAGAGTGACTATTTACTGACGTCGCCTAGCAACGCTGCCGTAATGACGGGTGCACACATGTAGCCACCCGTCATTACGGGGCCTCATGCACACGACCGTAAAAACACCCGTTATTAAGGGTCGTAATTACGACCCGAAATAGCGGGCCCATAGACTTCTGTTAGCCACGGGTACCTTCCCGTTTTCTCACGGGAAGGTGCCCGTGCCGTTAAAAAGATAGAACATGTTCTATTTTTTAATTTTACGGGGCGTGCTCGTAATTACGACTCGTAATTACGAGCACGGCCGGCCACGGGCAGCCGGCCGATTTTACGAGCCGTGCTGTCATTATAAGGGTATGTTCACACGACAGCGTCCGTTACGGCTGAAATTACGGGGATGTTTCCGCCTGAAAACATCCCCGTAATTTCAGCCGTTACGGCATGTGCAGGCGCTTGAACGCCGCGTCCATTACGGACGTAATTGGCGCTGCTATTCATTGGAGTCAATGAATAACGGCTCCAATTACGGCCAAAGAAGTGACAGGTAACTACTTTGACGCGGGCGTCTATTTACGCGCAGTCATTTGACAGCGGCGCGTAAATTACGCCTCGTGTGAACAGACAAACGTCTGCCCATTGCTTTCAATGGGCAGATGTTTGTCAGCGCTATCGAGGCGCCCGAATTACGCCCGAATTATGTCCGTAATTAGTGCGTGTGAACATACCGGTGCAGAGGCTAGCACTAACCACCCATTATTACCCCGGTACCCACCACCACCAGGGGTGCCGGGAAGAGCTTGGTACGATCCAGTACCCGACCATCTGTTGTGATGGTCGGGTACTGGGGCGGCCGTAGGCTGGTATTATGAGGCTGGGAAGGGCCAAAAACAGTGGACCTTCCCACCCTTGTAATGCTAGGCTGCTGCTGCTGTGTTGTATCGGGCTGGTTATAAAAATGGGGGGGACCCCACGTCGTTTTTTTTTTTGAATTTAACAAATTTAACAATAGACGGGTCCCCCACATTTTTAATAACCAGCCATATACAAGGCCGCAGCAGTCTGGCATTACATGGGTGGGAAGGGCCACTGGTTTTGTCCATTCCCAGGCTAATAACACTGTGTTGTATGTGGCTGGTTATGATAAATTGGGTGGAACCCCATGTCTTTTTAAAAAATAAAATTAAATAAATAAATAATTTAAAAAAATGACGTGGGGTCCCCCCCACTTTTATAACCAGCCAGATACAACACAGCAGCAGCAGCCTAGCATTACAAGGGTGGGAAGGTCCACTGTTTTTGGCCCTTCCCAGCCTCATAATACCAGCCTGCGGCCGCCCCAGAGCCCGACCATCACAACAGATGGTCGGGTACTGGATCGTACCTGGCTCTTCCCGGCACCCCTGGTGGTGGTGGGTACCGGGGTAATAATGGTGGTTAGTGTTAGCCTCTGCACCGGCTAACACTAAGCCTCGCCTTAGTAATGGATGTTGTCACTCAGACAGCGGCCATTACTAAAGTGGTAGTAAAAAAATTTGAAAAGAAAAAGACAAAGATATAGATAAAATATTTTATTGAAATAAAGCACCCCCAACACAACCCTCATTAACCATTTTATTGTAGAAAAAAAAACCGTCATCGAAGTAGTCCTCGAAACCGACGTAGTCCAAACACCAAACCTGTAAAAAATTAAATAAAATGAAATAAAACATGTCGTAGGCTTAGATTCAGTTTAATGTGTGATACTGACTGTTATACCATGTATAGAAGCCTGCCGCGAAGTTGACTTAGATACAGGGCGCCAGCAGACAGTATCATACATGGCCATACAGACATATATACAAACAAACATACAAACATACATACAAGCATGCACATATATACATGCAAACATACACACATATATACATACATACATACATGCATACACACACACATGAAAACATACATACATACAAACATGCAAAGATACATACATACATATATACAAGCATGCACAAATATACATGCAAACATAAATACATGCAAACATAATTACATACATGCACATATATATAAACATACATGCAAACATACATGCAAAAATAAAAACATGCAAACATACATGACAACATACATACAAACATACATACATACATACTTGCAAATATATACATGTAAATATACATACAAACATGCATATATATACATGCACATATATACATACATGAAAACATACATACATGACAACATACATGACAACATACATACATACATGCAAACATACATAAATGCAAACATACATACATGCAAATATATACATGCAAATATACATACAAACATGCACATATATACATACATACAAACATACATGCACATATATACATACATGACAACATACATACATAACATACATACATGCAAACATACACACATGAAAACATACATACATACATACATGCAAATATATACATGCAAATATACATACAAACATGCACATATATACATACATACATGACAACATACATACCTGAAAACATACATTCATGCAAACATACATACATGCAAACATACATACATACATACAAACATACATTCATGCAAACATACATACATGCAAACATACATGCAAATATATACATGCAAATATACATACACACATGCACATATATACATACATGCCAACATACATGCAAACATACATGCACATATATACATACATACATGACAACATACATACATACATGCAAACATACATACATACATGACAACATACATACATGCCAAAAAAAAGAAATAATACGTTCATACTTACTTTCCTCCTGTCCGGCCTCCAGCGATGACGTTTCATCCATGTCGCCGCTGCAGCCTGTGATTGGCTGCAGAGGCGGTCACGTGGGATGAAGCGTCATCCTGACGTGCGTGACCGCCACTACAGCCTGTGATTGGCTGCAGCGGCGAAAGGGATGAAACGTCATCACTGGAGGCCGGACAGGAGGAAAGTAAGTACGAACGTATAATTTTTATTTTTTTATTACATTTAAATTTTCTTTTCCGCGCGCCGAGCATGTACTGTCAAGGTTGCTGAAAGAGTTAGTGCAGCCCATTATCTCTATCAGCACCCTGGACAGTAGCATGCTCGGCGCACGGAAGTGACAGGTTCGGTCCGAACTAGTTCGGTCCGAATCGAACTTTTTTGTGAAATTCGGCGAACTAGCCGAACCGAACTTTTGAAAAGTACGCTCATCTCTAGTCAGGAGCTTCCCCAGGGCCAAAGTCCAAGGGCAGAGCAATTGCGATGCTCTGTCTGGGGACTTGGGCATTGGGAAGTTCCTGATATTACTGTCCATATAGTGATGTCAGGAGCGATATACGTTTTTGTGCGGAATCTCTCAGGATAGAATAGAATAGTTTACTATGCTATTCCATCCTTCAAAAAAAGATATATCGTATTCCATTCTTCAAAAAAAAGCTAAACCACAATCCGCACCGAAAATAGGTGACAAATCTGCCGCGTCTGAAGTGGCCTTAGGCCTTATTCAGACGGCCGTGTTCGGTCCATTATATACAGACTGCATATTTCCCGGACCGACCACAGTTCAGAGTGTTGGGCTTCTAGCACTATACTCATCCATGATGCTAGGAGTCCCAGCCTTCCTGCGGGAATACTGTCCGGTATTGAAAACATGATTACAGTACGGTACAGTGTGACCACGGAGAGGCAGGGACTTCTAGTATCATAGATAACTATGATGCCAGAAGCCCGTCTCCATGAACTGTGGTTGGTCGAGGAAATATGGCTGATAGAAGGTGTCTATATCACGGACCGAACGTGGCCGTATGAATAAGGCCTTAGTCTATTTATACAATGTGGTCAAATCCCATTTTTTTAAAAATCACAGCAAAAATTAGATTTGACCGCGCTGTTGGGAATATAGCCTATCAGCACTGGTTTTTCATGTTTTTTACCGGTTTTTTATGCAATTTTCATAATTGCGGCACAAATGGCGCGGATTTGCAGAGATTTTCATATAATCGCAGCAAAATTGCACCATTTTTGCTGCGATTACTAAAATTGTGGCAAAAAAAGTGAAGGAAACGAAAAAAAAAACATTTTAAAGAGGCTCTGTCACCAGATTTTCAAACCTCTATCTCCTATTGCAGCAGATTGGCGCTGCAATGTAGATAACAGTAACGCTTTTTTTTTCAAAAACGAGCATTTTTGGCCAAGTTATGACCATTTTTATATTTATGCAAATTAGCCTTTCTTAAGTACAACTGGGCGTGTTTAAAGTTATGTCCAAGTGGGCGTGTATTGTGTGTGTACATCTGGGCCTTTTTGCTTGTTTTACTAGCTGGGCGTTGTGAATGGAAGTGTATGATGCTGACGAATCAGCATCATCCACTTCTCTTCGTTACCACCCAGCTTCTGGCAGTGCACATACACACAGTGTGTCTTCGCGAGATCACGCTGTGACGTCACTCACTTCCTCCCACAGGAACTTCATCGCGTCGGATGAGCGAGGACACGCTGTGTATCTGAACTGCCAGAAGCTGGGTGGTAACGAAGATAAGTGGATGATGCTGATTTGTCAGCATCATACACTTCTATTTACGACGCCCAGCTACTAAAACAAGTAAAAACGCCCAGATGTACACACACAATACACGTCCACTTGGACATAACTTTAAACATGCCCAGTTGTACTTAAGAAAGGCTCATTTGCATAAATATAAAAATGGTCATAACTTGGCCAAAAATGCTCGTTTTTGAAAAAAGAAAAACGTTACTGTTATCTACATTGCAGCGCCGATCTGCTGCAATAGGAGATAGGGGTTTGAATATCTGGTGACAGAGCCTCTTTAACATACTGTTCTCTGTATATTCTACAAGTGGGGCCAGGAGGGATGCGAAGCAGGATGCAGAGGGGGGACACTCACCAGCCTTGCAGGGTCCAGTGGGTTGTGTAGACCTGTTTAGTGGGCGGGCTCTCACCACACAGAGTTTCTGCTTTCATGTTGCTCATTAAACATCTTCCGCTTCTGTAAAACCTCTCAGGGACCCAACATTAGTTACTTCAGAGTAAGGAACGTGCCCCATTAAATTGCAGGGTCCGTTACTTTCTCCAAGTAACTAACATTGGGGCCCTCATTCAAATGTTTAACCACCTCCTGACCAGAGGCTTTACCCCACTTCCTGACCGGGCCCATTTTCAAGCTTTAGTCATGTGCCAATTTATAAGCAAATTGATGTTCTATTACTCTTCCAACCTACATGTATTTGGTCTTGGTTTTCTCAGAACATGTTGGGCTTCGATATTGTGTAAAAGAATAAGTGATATATTTTACTTGAAACAAAAAAAAAAACAGAAATCCTTTTTTAAAAATAAGAATATGTAATTTCAGGTGATGATCAGGTGCATGTCACTGGGTTCACACACCTCAATACATATTTGGCAACTTCTGCAGACTTCAGCAATACCAAATATGTGTGCATTTCTTACACGCTGGGCGCAAGGCGGAGCTTACAGTGAATGGTGCGCAAACTGGCTTTTGGAGAGCAAATTTTCCAAAGCTGATTCCAAAGCGATCTTTGTGCATGCGTCCAGTTGCGCAGCCAAAGTCGCCATGTAGCCCCAGCCTAAAACTCTACAATACATCAATATGATATCAAAGATATAATACACAAGAAAGTTTGATCAGCACATTCCAGCAAAATGAAAAATCGTGTGTGCAGGTGCAAGCACGCCTGTGACTGTAAAACAATACACAATTAAATGGCGACAGCACTCTGTGAACCAGCTGGTTCCTGCCTTCCCCACCTTATTAGTGGGGTCGCCTTGTCGTGGCAGGTGGACTCTAGATTCAGCAGCAATGCATATTTATTTGTATATAGTGTTTTAGGTGGCATTGGTATTCACAGAGTACTATCGCCATTTTCTTGTTATATGAAAGATATAGATAGAGCAACAGGCAATAGAAATAATAATAATCTTAATCTATCTATCTATCTAGTCTCTGTCTGTCTGTCTGTCTGTCTGTCTCTCTCTCTCTCTCTCTCTCTCTCTCTCTCTATCTATCTATCTAATCTATCTATTTCAACAAAGAAAAACCAGCACTCAGGTGAGCTCCAGTGTGTCAATGGGATAGCTAATCCAGCATCAATATGGTCAAGGAGGACATAGCACCATGGAGACTCTTTAGCAGTGTAAAAAAGTGTAGATGTAATGGCAGGGGGTAGGGAGACGGACAAGTGAGCCCTAATCTACCCGCCACTCTGTCCCTGCCTACTTGCAACGACCCGCCCTAGGCAACGGGTACAACTGGGCGGCGGTCCCTGCGCTCAGTAAGTGCACGACAAACACGACAAACATACAAGGAACACAAGCAAGGAAAAGGGGCCGTTGCCCACGGCAACACCGTGAGCAACCAGAGTGGTGAACGAGCCGAGTCAAGCCAGGAGTGTGCGAGGTACAAAACGAAAAGCAGAAGAGTAGTCGGTAAGCCAGGGTCGGTATGGAGCAGGATCAAAAATAGCAGGAGCTGTAGCTGGGCCAGGAACCACAAGGAAAGAAACAAAAGCAATAACAAGCACCGAGGGACAGGAAGTGCAGGCTTAAATAGACCGAGGGCGGGAGCTAGCTGAGTCTGGCCAGGTTACGATAGGCTCTCCCACTCCTAAGCCTGCCAGCCTGAATGGTGGAAGCAGGAGTCAGTCTCAGGGATGTATTCTCAGGTGCTGACTGATTAGTTCTGGGAGTTAACCCCGCTGTGCCTGGCAGATCCTTTACAGTACCCCCCCTTTTATGAGGGGCCACCGGACCCTTTCTAAGTGGACCTGGCTTACTGGGAAAATGCAGGTGGAACCTCCTGACCAATACCCCAGCGTGAACATCCCGGGCGGGTACCCAAGTCCTCTCCTCGGGCCCGTATCCTCTCCAATGGACCAGGTACTGGAGGGAGCCTTGGACCATCTTGCTGTCCACAATCCTGGCCACCTCGAATTCCACCCCCTCCGGGGTGAGGATGGGAACAGGAGGTCTCCTCGAGGGAGCCAAGGACGGGGAGCAGCGTTTAAGGAGGGAGGCATGAAACACGTCGTGTATCCGAAAAGACGGGGGTAACTCCAGCCGGAAGGAGACAGGATTGAGGACCTCAATGACCTTATACGGCCCAATAAACCGGGGAGCAAACTTCTTGGACGGAACCTTGAGACGCAAGTTCCTAGACGACAACCACACCAGATCCCCGACCATAAACAGGGGGTTAGCAGAACGTTTTTTATCAGCCTGAGTTTTTTGTACGCTCTGGGACACCTCTAGGTTTTTCTGAACCTGGGCCCAGACTGTGCACAGTTCCCGATGAACGACCTCTACCTCAGGATTGTTGGAACTACCAGGTGAAACGGAGGAGAACCGTGGATTAAACCCAAAATTACAAAAAAAAGGAGAGACCCCTGACGAGTTACTGACCCGGTTATTAAGGGAAAATTCGGCGAGGGGAATGAAAGAGACCCAATCAAATTGACAGTCAGAGACAAAACACCTTAAGTATTGTTCTAGAGACTGATTAGTCCTCTCCGTTTGGCCATTGGTTTCAGGATGGAAGGCAGAGGAGAAGGACAGATCAATCCCCAACTTCATACAGAAGGCTCTCCAAAACAATGAAACAAATTGTACCCCTCTGTCCGAAACAATATTGACAGGGACCCCATGGAGACGCAGGATGTGTTTGACAAACAAGGTAGCCAACGTTTTGGCGTTGGGTAGTTTCTTGAGGGGCACAAAGTGGCACATCTTACTGAAGCGGTCCACCACCACCCACACCACCGACTTGCCTTGGGATGGAGGCAAATCGGTGATAAAATCCATGGAGATATGTGTCCAAGGTCTCTGGGGAATGGGCAACGAACGCAGTAAGCCCGCTGGTCGGGACCTGGGAGTCTTGGACCTAGCACAAACCTCACAAGCGGCGACGTAGGCCTTAACGTCTTTAGGCAACCCAGGCCACCAATAATTTCTGGTAATGAGGTGTTTGGTACCCAGGATGCCTGGATGGCCAGATAGTGCGGAGTCATGATTTTCCCTAAGTACCCTTAGCCGGAATTGCAGGGGAACAAACAGCTTGTTCTCAGGAAGGTTCCCGGGAGCTGCACCTTGATCAGCAGCAATTTCAGAGACTAAATCAGAATCGATCGAGGAAATGATTATACCTGGAGGCAAAATACAAGCAGGATCTTCCTCCGAAGGAGGGCTGGCCATGAAGCTACGCGACAGTGCATCAGCCTTAATATTTTTAGACCCAGCCCTATAGGTAACCAAAAAATTGAATCTGGTAAAAAATAACGCCCATCGAGCTTGTCTCGGGTTTAGCCTCCGGGCAGATTCTAGGAAAACCAGATTCTTGTGGTCGGTAAGGACCGTTACCTGGTGCCTAGCCCCCTCCAGGAAGTGGCGCCACTCTTCAAATGCCCATTTAATGGCTAAGAGTTCGCGGTTGCCAATATCATAGTTACTTTCAGTTGGCGAAAACTTCCGGGAGAAGTAGGCACAGGGGCGGAGATGGGTGAGGGACCTGGTACCCTGGGACAAGACAGCCCCCACTCCCACCTCAGATGCGTCAACTTCCACGATAAATGGCTCCATTTGGTTGGGCTGAACCAGCACCGGGGCCGAGACAAAGCACTTCTTAAGGACCTCAAAAGCCTGGACAGCCTCAGGAGGCCAGTGGAGGAGATCAGCACCTTTGCGAGTGAGGTCCGTAAGGGGCTTAGCGATGACCGAGAAGTTAGCAATAAATCTCCTGTAATAATTAGCAAACCCCAAAAAACACTGTAACGCCTTCAGGGAGGCAGGTTGGACCCATTCCGCCACAGCCTGAACCTTGGCTGGGTCCATGCGGAATTCATGAGGAGTGAGGATTTGACCCAAAAATGGAATCTCCTGTACCCCAAACACACATTTTTCGGTTTTGGCAAACAGTTTATTTTCCCGAAGGACCTGGAGCACCTTCCTGACATGCTCCACGTGGGAGGACCAGTCCTTGGAAAACACCAGTATGTCATCAAGGTACACTACCAGAAAAATCCCCAGGTAATTTCTCAAAATCTCATTTATGAAATTCTGGAAGACCGCAGGGGCATTACACAACCCAAAGGGCATGACGAGGTATTCGAAATGGCCTTCGGGCGTGTTAAACGCAGTCTTCCACTCATCCCCCTCTTTGATGCGAATAAGGTTATACGCCCCCCGTAGATCCAATTTAGAAAAACATTGGGCCCCCTGAACCTGATTAAAGAGATCAGGAATCAAAGGAAGGGGATACTGGTTCCTTACCGTGACCTTATTCAGGCTACGGTAGTCAATGCATGGCCTAAGACCACCATCCTTCTTCCCCACGAAGAAGAAGCCAGCACCTACCGGAGAAGAAGAGGGACGAATGTAACCCTTGGCCAGGGATTCCTGGATATACACTCTCATAGCTTCACGTTCGGGACAAGAAAGATTAAATATCCTAGACTTAGGAAGCTTAGCTCCTGGTACCAATTCGATGGCGCAATCGTATTCTCTATGAGGAGGTAACACTTCGGAGGCCTCCCTAGAGAAAACATCAGCGAAGTCCTGAACAAACTCGGGTAGCGTATTCGCCTCCTTAGGGGGAGAAATAGAATTAACAGAAAAACATGACGTACAACATTCATTACCCCATTTGGTTAGCTCCCCAGTATTCCAGTCAAACGTAGGATTATGCAACTGCAACCAGGGAAGACCTAGCACCAAATCGTACGATAATCCCTGCATCAACAGTACAGAGCATTGCTCCAAATGCATGGAGCCAACAAGGAGTTCAAAAACAGGGGTATGCTGTGTAAAATAACCATTAGCAAGAGGAGTGGCGTCGATACCCACTACCGGGACAGGTTTAGGCAAATCAATAAGAGGCATAGCAAGGGACATAGCAAATTCCACAGACATGATATTAGTAGAGGACCCTGAATCCACGAAAGCACTGCCGGTAGCAGACCTACCACCAAAAGAGACCTGAAAGGGAAGCAAGATCTTAGTACGTTTCATATTTACGGGAAATACCTGTGCGCCCAAGTGACCTCCCCGATGATCACTTAGACGCGGAAGTTCTCTGGCTGCAACCTTACGCTTAGGACAGTTGTTCACTTGATGCTTGTCGTCCCCACAGTAGAAGCAGAGACCATTCTTCCTGCGGAATTCTCTACGTTGTTGGGGGGACACGGAGGCCCCGAGTTGCATAGGTATCTCTGAATCTTTCGGGGAGGAACGAAGCAACGGAGCTTCGGGAGGCATCATGGGGGAGTCGGAGGAGAAAACACATAAACGTTCACGTTGTCGTTCCCTGAGACGTCGGTCAAGTCGTATCGCTAAAGCCATAACCTGGTCTAGGGAGTCAGAAGAGGGATAGCTAACTAGCAGGTCTTTCAGGGCATTCGACAGACCCAACCTAAACTGGCACCTTAAGGCAGGGTCATTCCACCGAGAAGCTACGCACCACTTCCGAAAGTCAGAGCAATACTCCTCAACAGGTCTCTTACCCTGACTTAAGGTCACCAGCTGACTCTCGGCAAAGGCAGTCCTGTCAGTCTCGTCATAAATAAGTCCGAGAGCAGAAAAGAAACAATCAACGGAGGAAAGTTCAGGGGCGTCAGGAGCCAAGGAGAAGGCCCACTCTTGGGGCCCTTCCTGGAGCCGGGACATAATTATACCCACCCGCTGGCTCTCAGAACCTGAGGAATGAGGCTTTAAACGAAAGTAAAGCCTACAACTCTCCCGAAAGGAGAGAAAAGTCCTCCGGTCCCCTGAGAACCGGTCGGGCAACTTGAGGTGGGGTTCAAGAGGTGCGGTGCGGGGAACTGCCAGGGTAGCATCAGGCTGGTTGACCCTCTGAGCCAGGGCCTGGACCTGTAGGGAGAGACCCTGCATTTGCTGAGCCAGGGTCTCACGGGGATCCATAGTGGTGTCAGGGACCAGGGGTAGACTAGGTATGGGCTTGTTATTATGTAACGGCAGGGGGTAGGGAGACGGACAAGTGAGCCCTAATCTACCCGCCACTCTGTCCCTGCCTACTTGCAACGACCCGCCCTAGGCGACGGGGTACAACTGGGCGGCGGTCCCTGCGCTCAGTAAGTGCACGACAAACACGACAAACATACAAGGAACACAAGCAAGGAAAAGGGGCCGTTGCCCACGGCAACACCGTGAGCAACCAGAGTGGTGAACGAGCCGAGTCAAGCCAGGAGTGTGCGAGGTACAAAACGAAAAGCAGAAGAGTAGTCGGTAAGCCAGGGTCGGTATGGAGCAGGATCAAAAATAGCAGGAGCTGTAGCTGGGCCAGGAACCACAAGGAAAGAAACAAAAGCAATAACAAGCACCGAGGGACAGGAAGTGCAGGCTTAAATAGACCGAGGGCGGGAGCTAGCTGAGTCTGGCCAGGTTACGATAGGCTCTCCCACTCCTAAGCCTGCCAGCCTGAATGGTGGAAGCAGGAGTCAGTCTCAGGGATGTATTCTCAGGTGCTGACTGATTAGTTCTGGGAGTTAACCCCGCAGTGCCTGGCAGATCCTTTACAGTAGGATTATGCAACTGCAACCAGGGAAGACCTAGAACCAAATCGTACGATAATCCCTGCATCAACAGTACAGAGCATTGCTCCAAATGCATGGAGCCAACAAGGAGTTCAAAAACAGGGGTATGCTGTGTAAAATAACCATTAGCAAGAGGAGTGGCGTCGATACCCACTACCGGGACAGGTTTAGGCAAATCAATAAGAGGCATAGCAAGGGACATAGCAAATTCCACAGACATGATATTAGTAGAGGACCCTGAATCCACGAAAGCACTGCCGGTAGCAGACCTACCACCAAAAGAGACCTGAAAGGGAAGCAAGATCTTAGTACGTTTCATATTTACGGGAAATACCTGTGCGCCCAAGTGACCTCCCCGATGATCACTTAGACGTGGAAGTTCTCTGGCTGCAACCTTACGCTTAGGACAGTTGTTCACTTGATGCTTGTCGTCCCCACAGTAGAAGCAGAGACCATTCTTCCTGCGGAATTCTCTACGTTGTTGGGGGGACACGGAGGCCCCGAGTTGCATAGGTATCTCTGAATCTTTCGGGGAGGAACGAAGCAACGGAGCTTCGGGAGGCATCATGGGGGAGTCGGAGGAGAAAACACATAAACGTTCACGTTGTCGTTCCCTGAGACGTCGGTCAAGTCGTATCGCTAAAGCCATAACCTGGTCTAGGGAGTCAGAAGAGGGATAGCTAACTAGCAGGTCTTTCAGGGCATTCGACAGACCCAACCTAAACTGGCACCTTAAGGCAGGGTCATTCCACCGAGAAGCTACGCACCACTTCCGAAAGTCAGAGCAATACTCCTCAACAGGTCTCTTACCCTGACTTAAGGTCACCAGCTGACTCTCGGCAAAGGCAGTCCTGTCAGTCTCGTCATAAATAAGTCCGAGAGCAGAAAAGAAACAATCAACGGAGGAAAGTTCAGGGGCGTCAGGAGCCAAGGAGAAGGCCCACTCTTGGGGCCCTTCCTGGAGCCGGGACATAATTATACCCACCCGCTGGCTCTCAGAACCTGAGGAATGAGGCTTTAAACGAAAGTAAAGCCTACAACTCTCCCGAAAGGAGAGAAAAGTCCTCCGGTCCCCTGAGAACCGGTCGGGCAACTTGAGGTGGGGTTCAAGAGGTGCGGTGCAGGGAACTACCAGGGTAGCATCAGGCTGGTTGACCCTCTGAGCCAGGGCCTGGACCTGTAGGGAGAGACCCTGCATTTGCTGAGCCAGGGTCTCACAGGGATCCATAGTGGTGTCAGGGACCAGGGGTAGACTAGGTATGGGCTTGTTATTATGTAATGGCAGGGGGTAGGGAGACGGACAAGTGAGCCCTAATCTACCCGCCACTCTGTCCCTGCCTACTTGCAACGACCCGCCCTAGGCGACGGGGTACAACTGGGCGGCGGTCCCTGCGCTCAGTAAGTGCACGACAAACACGACAAACATACAAGGAACACAAGCAAGGAAAAGGGGCCGTTGCCCACGGCAACACCGTGAGCAACCAGAGTGGTGAACGAGCCGAGTCAAGCCAGGAGTGTGCGAGGTACAAAACGAAAAGCAGAAGAGTAGTCGGTAAGCCAGGGTCGGTATGGAGCAGGATCAAAAATAGCAGGAGTTGTAGCTGGGCCAGGAACCACAAGGAAAGAAACAAAAGCAATAACAAGCACCGAGGGACAGGAAGTGCAGGCTTAAATAGACCGAGGGCGGGAGCTAGCTGAGTCTGGCCAGGTTACGATAGGCTCTCCCACTCCTAAGCCTGCCAGCCTGAATGGTGGAAGCAGGAGTCAGTCTCAGGGATGTATTCTCAGGTGCTGACTGATTAGTTCTGGGAGTTAACCCCGCTGTGCCTGGCAGATCCTTTACAGTAGATTTATTCAAACAGGTACATCAAAAAACTGCATACAGAGCTGCAACGTTTAGGTAGGCAAACCCACCTTTGTCAAGCATACAATTGATTGTACATAGTGGCTTTATATACCCCACCCCCTACATCCTACTCACAACACATATGCGGATGAGTCACCATTAGTATCTTAGCAACCCCGGTAAACATCCCATCCACTGGTGTAGGCTTCTCCCAAGCTCCACATTTATTAATTTCTGTCACATATATAATAGACAATAGTAAATATTGGGCATTCGCAAACCTCAAACCTCACAGCAACCGCTGAGTGTACCGATCCATGGCTGCTAAGGATATAAAAAAATGACATATTTTCTATTTTGCATCTAAACACCACCATTGCGTCTGTCCAGAATTCAACAGCCAGAGGGGCTTCAATACCTCAATAACATGGCGGCTATCAGTTCTAGTGCGCCTCTGTCAGATAACCGTGCACGCGCAATAGCGACCGATTCCGTTAAAAGACTCACAGTGTAATGACGGGGTAGGGAGACAGACAGGTGAGCCCTAATCTACCCGCCACTCAGTCCCTGCCTACTTGCACGGCCCGTCCTAGGCGACGGCGTACAATTGGGTGACGGTCCCTACGCTCAATATGTGCACGACAGACAAACAGACAAGGGTACACAGAAGCTAAGGGAAATGGGGCAGTTGCCCACGGCAACACCGTGAGCAACAAGAGTAGTGAACAAGCTGAGCCAAACCAGGAGTGTACGAGGTACACAGGCAGAAGCACAAGCAAAGGAGGAGCAGGAAATGATGGTATAAATAAACAGAGGGCGGGAGCTAGCTCCATCTGGCCAGGCTGTGATAGGCTCTGCCACTTCTCAGCCTCCCAGCCCGAGTGGTAGATCACTCTATCAGACTGGCAGATCCTTTACACACAGAGCTGGGAGTCATAGCTTCCTTGTTCAATTACCTCAAGTGCGCATGCGCGAGCGTACAACCGCGGCTCGCTAAAGGCATCCACCGTTCCACCAATACAGAGTACATAACGATGGAACAGTAGTAACATCACAAAGAGTCCATGCATGGTTCAGCGCAATAATAGATAACAAAACGAATATATTATGTATACGGTCGTAACAGAGTAAATGTGAACAGCGGTCTATGCAGATAGTAACAAGGACATAAAGCAGTACATGATATGGTGATCGACGCAAATGCAGATACATCTTTGATCAATGAACATCCCAGATCCTATACTGCTTACCAAAGTTACATACAAATTTACAGATTCTACCAGGGAGACCTATAGTCTCAGGCAGGGGCGTAGCTAAAGACTCATGGGCCCCGATGCAAAAGTTCTTATTGCCCCCCGCCCCCCCCCCCCCCCCGCAAACTTCTCATGGCCGACGGTCCGCAGCTTTCAGCTGCATCGCTGGGTCTCCTAAGTGATCCAACAATGCAGCACTAGCAGCCAGGGGCGTCACTAAGAGCTTAAAATGTCAGGGGAAATAGCCCCAATACATATGTGTCCGCCCAAAAAAAAATGTGTGTATAGGAGACAGCATAGCATATCTATAGCACTACGACCCTATAAACTATGGATAAGATTAGATACATTGGCTCAGCAGACAGTATCACACATGATAGGATTAAATACAGTGGCTGAGCAGACAGTATCACACATTATAGGATTAGATGCAGTGGCCCAGCAGACCGTATCACACATAATAGGATTAGATACAGTGGCTGAGCAGACAGTATCACACATGATAGGATTAGATACAGTGGCTCAGCAGACAGTATCACACATGATAGGATTAGATACAGTGGCTGAGCAGACAGTATCACACATGATAGGATTAGATGCAGTGGCCCAGCAGACAGTATCACACATGATAGGATTAGATACAGTGGCTCAGCAGACAGTATCACACATGATAGGATTAGATACAGTGGCTCAGCAGACAGTATCACACATGATAGGATTAGATACAGTGGCTCAGCAGACAGTATCACACATGATAGGATTAGATACAGTGGCTCAGCAGACAGTATCACACATGATAGGATTAGATACAGTGGTTTAGCAGACAGTATCACACATGATTGGATTAGATACAGGACTCAGCTCGCTGACATTGCAGCTCCAGCGCTGGACCCAGGAAAGGTAAGAATAATAATTTTGCTTCTTTATATGTTACGGATTATTTTTGTGTGATTGTGCTTTTTACAGGTTCGGTTGTTGGACTTCGGATATGAGGACTTCAAAGACAGCGTTTTTTTTAACTCAATAAAATGGTTAATGAGGGTTGTGTTTTTTTATTTCAATAAAATATTTTTTCTATGTGCTTGTATCTTTTTAAACTTTATTATTACCGCCTTAGTAATGGCCGCTGGTTGGCAACCTCCATTACTAAGGCGGGGCTTAATGTTAGCAGGTGCAGAGGCCACCACAAACCCCCATTATTACCACGGTACCCACTGCCACCAGGAGTGCTGGGAAGAGCCGGGTACGAACCAGTACAGACCATCTGCAGTGACGGTCAGGCACCGGGGTGGCCGTAGGCTGGTAGTATTAGGCTGGGGAAGGCCAAAAACAGTGGCCCCTACCACCCTGGTAAGGCTGCCTGCTGCTGCTGTGTTGTATCTGGCTGGTTATGAAAATTGGGGGGGGACCCGACATCGTTCTTTCCAATTATTTTTTATTTTATTTTTTTTAAATGATGTGGGGTCCCCCCCATTTTTCATAACCAGCCAGATACAATAAAGCAGCAGCAGCCTAGCATTACCAGGGTGGGAAGGACCACTGTTTTTGGCCTTTCCCCTCCTGATAATACCAGCCTGCGGCCGCCCCGATAGCCGACTATCACTACTGATGGTCAAGTACTGGATGGTACCCGGCACTTCCCAGCACCCCTGGTGGCGGTGGGTACCGGGGTAATAAAGGGGGTTAGTGTCCACCTCTGCACCGGCTAACACTAAGCCCCGCCTTAGCAATGGATGCTGTCAATCAGCCGGTGGCCATTACTAAGGCGGTAGTAATATAGTTTAAAAAAAACACAAAGACATAGAAAAAATATTTTATTGAAATAAAAAAAAAACACAACCCTCATTAACCATTTTATTGATAATAAAAAAAAAAGCCGTCATCGAAGTAGTCCTGGAATCCGAAGTAGTCCACCGACCGAACTTGTAAGAAAACACACACAAAAAACGATTAGTAACACGTGTTAGGCTTAGATACAGGGCCCATGTGTGATACAAGGTAGGCTTAGATACACGGTCCAGCAGACAGTAATCTTATACAGTATAAGATTACTGTGTGCTGGGGCCCTGTATCTAAACCTACAGTGTGGTAGGCTTATATACAGGGTCCATCAGACAGGATGACACATGGGCCATGTATCTAAGCCTACCATGTGATTGTCTTAGATACAGGGCCCAGCAGACAGGATCACACAATCTGTGCTCCTGTCTCATGGGCCCTCTAAGCCTGCAACATCGTAGGCTTAAAGGGGTTGTGCAGTCCCTAAACATTGATGGCCTATCCTCAGGATAGGCCATCAATAGCTGATGTGTCGGGGTCCGTCTCCCAGGACCCGCCAATCAGCTGTTTTGAAGGGGCCGCAGCACTCATAGGAGAGCTGCTTCCCCTTCATTTCACTTACTCGCTCACACTGTGAATCGCCGACACCGATTCACAGTGTGACCGGAATGAAGTGACCGGAATGAAGGGCCCCTTCAAAACAGCTGATTGGCGGGTATCGGGAGTTAGACCCCGCCAGTCAGCTTTAGCAGTCAGGGCTACTAATCTTACCGTCTTCTTCAGCCGCAGCGGAGGTCCTGTACTCTCGATGTTGTGCGCGGCGCATAGCGATGTGACGTCATGTGCTGCGCACAGCGCTGTGATGTCAGGACCTCCGCTGCAATCCGGAACCAGGAAGGTATGTACAGTCTGTTACTATAGTAACAGAGGCCCGCGGCCCGAGTTACTATAGTAACTTTTTATTGATGTGGTGTGGGGGGCTATGGGCCCCCCTGGCTTCGGGGCCCGGTCGCAATTGCGACCGCTGTGACCCCTATAGCTACGCCAGTGGTCTCAGGGACAGATTCTGTTTTTTGTCCACCAGCGATCTTTGTGGATAAAATCTTGAAGGAACAGGCCACCAATTGTAGGTCTTATATCAAGGACACCACTGATTTTCTAATTAGAGTGGGTTCGATTGAATGTCCGGAGGGCTGCATTTTGGTTTCGTTTGATATCGTTAGCCTTTATACATCTATTGATCACGATAAGGGGTTGGAGACTGTTGAGTCTCGCCTAGATAAAACTACCATGTCTGACATTTCTAAAACCTTAGTCTGTGGGTTATTGGAAGTCATCCTCCATAGTTACTTTATGTTTGGGGATGACTTCTATATCGAGAGATGGGGTACAGAAATGGGGGCCAATATGGCGCCTACATACGCTAATAATTTTATGGCGGAATTTGAGGATAAATCTATCTATACATCTAACTTTGTTTGGGCCCATGGCTGCCCAAACCGCATATCAGTTAAAAAAGAACTGTCCAGCATCTGGCTGCCGCATTGTTTCGGTCATCGGCCCCACCTGCTGATGAAGGGGGGCATGTGCACGGGGAGTCAATTGCGGCCAGGGAACAGGGTGCTGGCGGCACAGCAAATCAGCAGGACCTAATAGGCTTCAGTACCTGGCAATCAGGAAGCC
Organism: Rhinoderma darwinii; assembly: GCF_050947455.1. Classification (NCBI taxonomy): domain Eukaryota; kingdom Metazoa; phylum Chordata; class Amphibia; order Anura; family Rhinodermatidae; genus Rhinoderma; species Rhinoderma darwinii. Next base: position 98,337,554 of record NC_134692.1, read on the forward strand.
ATTTCTAGGCTTCCTGGTTACCATAGCAACCATCGGCACCCCACAATTTTTCATGGAGGGCCAACGGGGTACAGACGGAGTCCCCACCCTCTGTGTGAATCACTTAAATCGCTAATTACAGCGGCATTTAAAGGATTAAACGGCGGCGATCGGAGATAACTGTAATCGCCGCTGTTGCAGTGGGATGTTGGCTGTATATTACATCCGACACCCGCTGAATATGAAGCGCGTACAGCTCCTGTGCCCGCTTCATCCTCAGGGTGTTACTGTACGCCCATTTGCGGGTACGCACCGCTAAAAAGGAAGTACAGTAACGTCCATTTGCGGGAAGTGTTAACATCTAGCAGGTTGCATAGGACTCTCCAAGACTTGGACGTAAACTGTACACCGCGATCCGAGACAATATGCAGAGGAAGTCCGTGCAGATGGAAGATTTCTAAAATGAACAGATTTGCCAGGCGAGGAGCAGACGGAAGACCAGTCAACAACATAAAGTGTGCCATTTTAGAGAAACAATCCACTACTACCAAAACCGTAGTACATCCAGCTGAGGGGGGGGGGGGTCTGTAATAAAGTCCATAGCGATATGCTGCCAAAGAGCATCATGAACAGGCAGGAGTAGGAGCAGACCAGTAGGTTTGGAGCGGGTAGACTTGTTCGAGGCACAGTTCGTACATAAAGAGACATAGTCCGCAACTTTAGGCAGTGTGGGCCATCAGTACTGATGGGCTATGAAGTCCTGATTCTTTTGAACACCTGAGTGCCCCGCCTGTTTGAAGCTGTGTCCCCAGTGGAGAATTCTCTTCCTGTCTGCAAGGCGGACAAAAGTCTTTCCTGGAGGAATGTGTCTAATTTGCAATGGGCTAGCGATAATAATCCTAGACGGATCCAGGGCCTGCCTTAGGTGTGTGCGACCTGTGCCATTGCAAAGGGCGCATCACTCCAGCAGGTGGAAGAGGCCGCTGCACTGGCTCCCCCCACCTGCTTGTTTTAGAAGCACTCAGGCCCGACGACTCCGCCCGGGCACTTCTTCTTCACTCAGTGGCGTCGCTACTGCTGTAGCAGCCATAGCGGCTGATAATGGTGACACCGGGCATGAGGGCGCCTATGCCGCCCATCAGGACGGCCCCCCATGGCCGGCGGCGCCGCTAGCATATATCTACAAGAGGGGCTGTGGGCTGTGTGGCACTACCTACAAGGGGGCTGTGTGGCACTACCTACCAGGGGGCTGTGTGGCACTACCCACCAGGGGGCTGTGTGGCACTACCCACCAGGGGACTGTGTGGCACTGGGGGCTGTGTGGAGTGGCACTACCCACAGGGTGCTGTGTGGCACTACGTACAATCTGCTGTGTTACACTACTTACAGGGGGCTGTGTGGCACTACCTACAGAGGGCAGTGTGGCACTACCTACAAGGGGCTGTGTGGCACTACCTACAAGGGGGCTGTGTGGCACTACCTACATGGGGGCTGTGTGGCACTACCTACAAGGGGGCTGTGTGGCACTACCTACAAGGGGGCTGTGTGGCATTACCTACAGGGGGCTGTGTTCCACTGCCTACAAGTGGACTATGTGGCACTATCTACAGGGGGCTGTGTGGCACTACCTACAAGGGGGCTGTGTTGGACTACCCACAAGGGGGCTGTGTCGAACTACCTACAATGGCCTGTGTGGCACTACCTACAAGGGGGCTGTGTGGCACTACCTACATGGGGGCTGTGTGGCACTACCTACAAGGGGGCTGTGTGGCATTACCTACAGGGGGCTGTGTTCCACTGCCTACAAGGGGAATGTGTGGCACTATCTACAGAGGGCTGTGTGGCACTACCTACAAGGGGGCTGTGTGGCACTACCTACAAGGGGGCTGTGTAGAACTACCTACAAGGGGCTGTGTGGCGCTACCCACAGGGGGCTGTGTGGCACTGCCTACAAGGGGCTGTGTGGCACTAGCTACATGGGGGTTTGTGGCACTACCTACAAGGGGAATCTGTGAGTGGGGGGCTGATGGTCATTTTACTGTGAGTGGGGGGCTGATAGTCTGCAAGTGGTTTCCACCTCGGAGCTCCAATTGAAATTAATAGGAGGTAGAAAATAACTGCAGAGCTTATTTGGTGCTTTTTTGTCTGCGTCTTTTGCATTAGCTTCAACGGCTTAAAAAAAAAGCAAAAAAAAAAAAAGGTCAGACAACGCTGTCAGTTCAAAATCTGCTTCAAAATTCCTGAAGGAATTTTGAGGCAGATTTTTTTTTGCCTTACAAAAAACACAGTGTGAACATACCCTACAAGTGTAGTACTTGTTTTTGGTAGGTGTGCCCTGAGGAATTTTTATTTTTCCAGTGGTGCCTCGAGTCCGAAAAGGTTGGGAAACTCTGTACTAGGCTACAGAATCACGCCGGCCCACACAAGGATCAAGTCGTGGAGCAGCTCAGTTCGTCGTGGGAACGGGGCCTAGGTGAGTACAATTTTTTTGTTTGAGGGTACTGTCTACAAGGGTAAGGTAGGTGGCTCTATGGCGCGATCCACAAGGGGGAGGTGGGGGGATGTATGGCACAATCTACAGGGCGGAACTATCTACAAGGGGGGCTGTGAGTGGCAGCCAGGGGAGGGGGCATTATACTGTGTGGGGGCCACTGAGTGGACATTATACTGTGTAGGGGTACTACAGGGGGAAATATACTGTGTGTGGCACTTAGGGGGCATAATACTGTGTGGGCACAATTAGAGGACAAAATACTGTGTTATATTATATTATTAACCCCTTCCCGACGTAAACAACTTTCAGATTTTCATTTTCGTTTTTTCCTCTCCACATTCTAGAAGCCATAGCGCCTTTATTTTTTCATCGATATAGTACTATGAGGGCTTGATTTTTGTGGGACAAGTTGTAGTTTTTCGTAGCATCATTTATTTTGCCGAATAATGTACTAGGAAACGGAAAAAAAATTATTTGTGGGGTAGAAAATGAAAAAAACAGCGATTCACCCATGTTGTTTTGCGCGCTGTTTTTACGGAATTCACTGTGCAATTAAAACAACATGTTAACTTTATTCTGCGGGTCAATACGATTACGGTGATACCAAATATGTATTGTTTTTTCTATATTTTACTACTTTTACAAGTCAAAACCTAAGTGCAAAAACGAAAATTTATTTTGCGTCGCCAAATTGCGAGAGCCATAAGTTTTTTATTTTTCCGTCGATTAAGTGGTATGAGGGCTTATTTTTTGCAGGATAAGTTGTAGTTTTTAATAATACCATTTTGGTGTACATGCGACGGTTTGATTACTTTTTATTCCATTTTTTGTGGAAGATTAGGTGACCAAAAAATAGACATTCTGGCATTTACAATTTTTTTTTTTACGGCGTTCACCGTGCGGGTTAAATAATGATATATTGTAATAGTTCAGACTTTTACGGACGCGGCAATACCAATTATGTATATTTATTTATTTTTTACTATGATCTAGGGGGAAAATGGGAAAAGGGGGGTTTTTTGAACATTTAATTATTTTATTTTTTTTACACAAAAAAAAACTTTATTTAACTCATTTTACTTTTTTTTATTAGTCCCCCTAGGGGACTTCAACCAGCGATCATTTGATCGCTTGCACGATATACTGCAATACTAATGTATTGCAGTACATCGTGATTCCGACAGGCATCCATTAAGCCCTGCCGGAGGCAGGACTTAATAGGTGTACAAAGATGGCGGACCTGGGGGTCTTCATTAGGCCCCCAGGCAGACATAGCAACCATTGCCCCCCCCCCCCCGCAATTTAAATGCTGCGGTCGGTACTGACCGCGGCATTTAACTAGTTAAAGTAGCGGGATCACGCTCAAGCGCGATGCCGCTAGTTACTCTGAAGTGTCGGCTGTAACATACAGCTGACACCGGCATCGTTTTGGGGGCACTAAAGGGGCATTATACTGTGTGGGCACTATATAGGGCATTATACTGTGGGGGGCATTATACTTTTTTTATGGGGCATTTTTTTATGATGGGGGGCGCCATCTATCCTAAGGCCGGCCCTGGACGGATCTATAATATATTGAGGAATTTTCTCAGAGTCATTAGCCTCAAATGATCGAGACACGGTGTCAGCCTTCACATTCATATCAGCAGGATGGAAGTGGAGCAAGAATTTAAATATAGCGAAGAACAACAACCACCTGGCTTGGCGAGGATTTAGTCATTGTGCTGACTGTAAGTACGTAAGGTTCTTGTAGTCCGTATAAATAATAATATGGTGAACCGCGCCCTCCAGCAAATGTCTCCATTCCTCTAATGCCAACTTGACGGCTAGCAACTCCCGATCCCCGATGGAATAGTTGTGTTCTGCCGGAGAGAATAATTTCGAGAATAATTTCGAGAAGAAGCCACAGGCCACCATCTTGCTCTTAGAGATTTTTTTGACATAGTAGTGATCCAGCACCAACGGAAGATGTGTCCACTTCCAGAAAGCACTGCCGAGAAGCATCAGGTTGATGGAGAACAGATGCTGAGATGAAAGCGCTCTTGAGCTTAGTAAATGTTGATTCCGCCTCCAGAGACCAAACCTTGACGTTCACTCCTTGGTGAGGGCCGAGATTGGAGCAGTCAGAGATGAGAAATTCGGGATAAATTGGCAATAGAAGTTTGCGTATCCCAGAAATCTTTGTATGGACCACAGGTCCTGTGGACGTGCGTGGCCACTCTAAAACGGATCTCACCTTCTCTGGGTCCATCTAGAGGCCACGGTCAGATACAATGTAGCCCAGGAAGGGCAGAGAGTTTCTCTCATACGCACAATTATCAACTTTAGCATATAGGCGATTCTCCCTTAACCGCAACAGAACTTGGCGAACATGCTTCCGATGTATCATTAAATCAGGTGAGTAAATCAGGATGTCGTCCAGATAGACCATCACACAGGAATACAGCAGATCCTGGAAAATGTCATTTACAAACTTCTGGAAAACAGCTGGAGCGTTACACAATCCAAAGGGCATCACAAAGTATTCGTAATGGCCGTCTCGGGTGTTAAATACGGATCAAGTTATATGCTCCACGTAGATCCTGCTTTGTGAATACTTTGGCCCCATGAATTCTATAAAAAAGTTCTGAGATGAGCAACAGAGGATACTTATTCTTTACCGTAATTTGGTTCAGACACGGCAGTCGATACATGGACAAAGAGATCCGTCCTTCTTCACAAAGAAGAATCCGGCTCCAGCTGGGGAGGAAGATTTCCGGATGAACCCTCTCTCTCGTCTCCTTTACATAGGCAGACATGGCTAAGGTCTCTGGCAGGGAGAGAGGATAAATCCGAGGTGGTGAAGCATCAGGGAGTAAATCAATAGAGCAGTCGTAGACGCGATGAGGGGAAAGAGACTCTGCTTCCCTCTTACTGAAAACTAGCATAATGAGACGGTAGATCAGAGAGTGACTGAGGCAGTGGAGGCAAAACAGGATGAACCTGTGGCAGGCAACGGCTTAGGCATCTGGGCCCCCATTGGAGGACCTCTCCAGAATTCCAGTCGAGAACCGGAGCGTGTAGAAGCCAAGGCAGGCCCAGTAGAACAGGATTGGTATCTTTAGGCAGGACGAGGAAGGCGATCTGTTCCGAGTGAAGAACTCTGATTTTTAACGTCAGTGTTTTTTTTTTTAAATCAAACAACTGTTTATTGAAAATACACAATATACATCTGTCATCTGCTATAAATCCACTTTCAGCAGAGAAATAAAATTTACATTACACATATCATCTTTTCATATAAATTCTGTGTATATATTACATATTTCCCATATGGTTCTTTAATAACATCCCCCCCCCAACCTTAACTCCCTTCCACACCCCTTCCCCCCCTGCGCGTCCATGTCTCTATCCCTTGCTATATCTCGCTCCACTTTTATTGACCTCCCAGTCCATAGTATTGTGTCCATTTACCCCATTGCTTATCATATTTATGAATCGCTCCACGTTTCATATATATTCTTCGCTCCAAAGCCACCGTATAAGTAACATAACTCACTAGTTCAGAAACCTCTGGGGGATCCCCCTGTAGCCAGTATTTAGCAATCAATTTTCTTGCGTGATATAGTACTTTTTTAATGGATAGCAATTCAGCCCTATCTTCTTCCACCCCTCCCATGCAGCCCAACAGGTATATCTTAGGATCCAGTGGGAATTCCCTGCCATATATCCGAGACACCATTTCTTTAATCTCTCCCCAGTATCCGTGCAGCCTCGGACAACTCCAGAACATGTGTTTCAGATCTGCCCCATCCAATAAACATCTTTGACATTCCATTGTAGATCTAAGCCGCATTTGCCAGAGCACCTTAGGTGTTCTATACACTCTGTGTAGGAGAAAAAGCTGCAACCTCCTATGCGCCACACTAAGGGAGAGGACTTTCGGTGACTCTAATATTTCCCCCCACTCGTCCTCTGTCAATGTTCCCACATCTCTTTCCCATTTTGTTTTAACTTCTGCCATCGGATCTCCTAGAAATTTGAGAAGCAGCGTGCCATATACTAGAGATATAAGCCCTTTTGTGTCTCTTGCCCCCAGTATCTGTTCCACCACTCCCATACTGGAACAACCCATATCCAGCACCCTTGCCTGTGCTTGTGCCGCATGCCGCAGTTGAAGGTATTGATAGAATAACCTATGGGGGAGGCCAAACTCTTCCCGAAGCTGTGAGAAAGGTTTAAAAATTCCTTCATCATATAACTGACTCACCACTCGAACTCCATTTTGCTCCCACTCCTGAAATCCCTCCAGTGTGCTAACCTCCCCAAGGTATGGATTGTTCCAGATGGGCATGTAACTAGAGCACCCCGTAACTCCCAGTAAGGCCTTACATTCCCACCAAACCTTATGAAGCAATAACAAGGTAGGTTTTCCTCTCGCCTCCCTCTTCAATCTATGAGATTCCAAGGCCTCTAGCATACTCATGCGTTGCCCCAGGTAGAATATCAGCTTCCCCCTGGAATCCCAATCCTCTCTATCTTTCCATCCTGCAAAGTGCTGCAACTGCGCCGCCAAGTAATATACCCACGCATTTGGGATGGCCAACCCACCTTGCTCCTTTGGTAACTGCAATTTTTCCATTTTAATTCGAGGGATCCCCCTTTTCCACACCAAGTCCCTGAACAGGTTATGAATCCTCCTGAACCAATACTTAGGTAACCACATTGGAGCGTTGTGTATCACATAAAGGATTTGGGGCATTAAAATCATTTTAATTAAGTTCGCCCGTCCCAGTGCTGAGAGCGGTAACTTCAACCAAATTTTTGATCTATCTTGGATCTTTTCCAATAGGGGCTTCACATTTAGGGCAACAAAGTCCTGCACCTTTGCCGAAACTGTAATCCCCAGGTACTTAAATTCCTTCACACAGGGTATATTCACCCCTCTCACCACCATCGGCAGACTCAAAGGGGTAAGCGGCAGTAGCACTGACTTACTCCAGTTGATTTTCAACCCCGAGAATTTACCAAAGCTTTCCAGCACATTCATAACTGCCGGCAACGACCGATCTAGTCCCCTTAAAAATAACAAAACATCATCCGCATACAAGGCTATACGCTCCTCTAAGTCCCCATATCTAAATCCTTCAATATCCGGATGCTGTCTCACAACATTCGCTAAGGGCTCAATTGCTAAAGCAAATAACAACGGGGATAACGGGCATCCCTGACGCGTCCCCCTTTCCAGAGCAAAGATCTCAGACATCCTTCCATTAGCTCGAATTCTTGCCATTGGCTGTTTGTATAACAGTCGTACCCAGGTAATAAAGTTGTTCCCAAACCCCATGCGTTTCATCACCGCCCACATATATCCCCACTCTACACTATCAAAAGCTTTGGCAGCATCTAGGGATAACACTGCTCTAGACCGAGCATCTTCAGTATCTGCCTGAATATTCAGGAACAGCCTTCTCAGATTAACTGCCGTAGATTTTGATGGCATAAACCCTGACTGGTCTGAGCCAACAATGGTGGTCACTACTTTCGTTAGCCTATTGGCAAGAATTTTTGCAAGAATTTTAACATCCGAGGTCAACAGTGAGATTGGCCGATAGGATTCAGGCATAGTCTTGTCTTTCCCCTCCTTAGGAATAACTACTATGGCAGCCTCAGACATTGACCGGGGCAGACACCCCCTCTCAAAACCATCCTGAAACACTGTCAATAACTCTGGCAGAAGCACATCACCGCAGGTTTTATACAGCTCCACTGGTATGCCATCTAGCCCTGGTGCCTTTTCATTTGCCATTGAACTCACCGCTTGTTGTATTTCCTCCAGAGTTAGTGGTGCCTCCAGCCCCTCCCTATCTTCTGCCTTCAGCGTGGCCCACGTCATACCCTCTAAATAGTCTGCCAATAGTGCTCCCGTATAGTCAACTTTAGAGCTATATAGTTCAGTATAGTAAGATTTCAACACCTTCAGCACAGTTCCTGTGTCTTTAGCCACCCCCCCTTTCCCGTCCTGTAAGCAATAAACAAACGCACTATCTTGTGCAGGCCTAGCTATAGTGGCCAACAATCTACCTGTCATTTCCCCCTCCTCATAATATTTCTGTTGCAGAAAAAGTCGTTTATTAGCCGCCTGCTCCATCACATGTTCCCTCAATAGTTTCTGGGCATTCTTCCACTGAGCAAGCGTATCTGCCGTGCAATGTGTAACATGACTCTCCTCTGTTAGTGTTACCCTATTTGACAATTCTACACCCATTTGTTTAGTCCTATTCTTAATGGCCGTAATCTCTCGTATATATACCCCTCTAATATATGCCTTCATCGCATCCCACAAGACGTCGACAGGCACCGTGCCAGAATTAAATTCAAAATACTCCTGTAGACTCGAGGCTATTTTTCCCCCCCTACCAATTGAATCCAGAACGGATTTAACCGCCAATGCAGTCTAAGTCCTCCCTCCTGAGGACCGGTGTTGACTTTCATTAGCATTGGAGAGTGATCTGACAGTGATCGCGGTAAATATTCCACCTCTTCAACACACACAACTCCCAGACTATTACTAAATATCAAATCCAACCTGGACAGTGATCCATATGTAGAAGAGACACAGGAATATTGCACAGTAGATGGCCATTTAGCTCGCCACACATCCGTAAACCCCCCCTCCGTCATATATTTTCCAAACGATGTCATCCCGGCTTCCATTCCCCCTCCATTCCCCAGGAATTTATCACGCGCCTTATCCATTATATTGTTAAAGTCCCCCATTAGTATAGTGGGGACCATCGGCCAGCCAGCCAATTTCTCGAACACTTCCCGTATGGGGACCACAGAGTATGGGGGAGGCACATACAGTATCACTATAATACATTCCCAGTTAAAAAGTTTACAATGTACCCTACATATCTACCTTCCCGATCACTGAATGAGTCCAGGCAACTAAACGGTAGGCTCCGATGTACCAAGAGACTAACCCCTCTTGAGTATGTGGAATGAAAGGAGTGGAAACTGTGCCTAATCCAGGCTCTATGCGCCTGATGGGCCGTGTCTTTGGTCAGGTGAGTCTCTTGCAATCCCATCACCCCAGCAGACTGTCTTTTCAATGAATCAAAAATAGCCCTGCGTTTTGTAGCCTCCCCCATACCCCTGACATTCCAGGACATAAAATTTACCCTTCCCCCCATCTAATCAAGACTTGGATTTGACATTGAGATATACCACATAATACAACACACTTCTGAATACGGCATGCTTTAACCTCCCACCCCCCACCCCCCCCGCAACACATCCCCTTCCCCCCTGTTATATCCCTCAACTCCCCACCTTGCCATAAACTTACCCTCCTAAGAGGGCCAGGGCAGGCGAACAATTCGCCCTTATCAAGACATTTCAGCACCTTATTCACAGTGTATAAATACATGTAAAATATTATATGCATTGTACTTCAGAAGCTCCGATTCTCCCGCCACCAGAATACAGTATTCATATTATTTTCACATTTCAAGTAATCATATCAAGGTCAACCTTCCAGTATTCCCCCCCCCTTCCTTCCCTATTTCTTAAAATAAAAGGATTTCAACTCCTCTCCAACAATTCAGCGTTTCAACGTATACCCGCATTTCTTTCTCCTCTCCCCCCATCAGCAACAGTCCCATCAGGAACCTTCAGGTGCGCACAGCAACTTCTTCCCTCTCCTGACGAAGATGATCCTCATGGCTGTCCAGCCATCTGAGCACATCCTTTGGGTTTTCAAAAAATTGGACAGTCCCCAGTGCCACCACCCGCAGCTTCGCTGGATATAACATGGAGTATTGGACTCGAAGATTCCTCAGCCGTTTTTTAATATCTAGGAACTGCAGTCGCCGCTTCTGTATCTCAGCTGAGAAATCTGGATAAAAGGAGATTTTCGCCCCGTTCACACTAATATCTTGGCGTTCCCGGGCTTTCCTAAGAATCAGATCTCGGTCTTTGTAATGAAGCAATTTCACCAAAACTGGCCTGGGCGGTCTTCCAGGTGGGCCAGGTCGAGTGGGAACTCTATGTGCTCTTTCCACTGCAAACAATGGCGTCAAGGATTCTTTGCCAAACACTTCTAGCAACCATTTTTCAAAATAAGAATCTGGATGGGCCCCTTCCACTTTCTCCGGGATCCCCACCATCCTCACATTATTTCGGCGCAAACGATTCTCCAAGTCGTCCGTTTTGGACAAAAGGTAATTTACATCCACAGCCGTTGCATTCACATCTCTCCGCATGGGCAGCATTCTGTCTTCCAGCTCACTGACCCGACCCTCCACCGCCGTTGTACGTTCAGACACTTTCTGCAGGTCATGTCGTATAATAGAAATGTCCTCTTTGATCCCCCCCACCTGGCAAGTAAGCTTGGCTAGAGTAGAATTGCACTGGCTTACCGCTAAAAAAACGTCTGCCAAGGTGGGTCCAGGCACTGCCTTGTCATGTATGCATCCTTCCGATCCATCCGCATGGCCATCCGACACCCCTTCTCCATTTTCCTCCTCATCCGACTCCATCTGCGTCCTCAGTGGCTCAAACCGGGACCCGGAGCCTGAACCCTCCGCCATCCTCTCCCTACTGCTCATCTGCCCTCTGATTACAGCAGGCTTCGTAGGTGTGTGTCGGGCAAAGCGCTCTAACCTCGCTGCTGCCGCCCCTTTCACGTCTCTGCGCTCCGTGAAGGAGCCCGCGTCGGCGCCATCTTGCTTCTTCAGCTCCTCGTCCTCTGCCGCCTTTGACTTCCGAGATCGGGTCATTATGAATGTCGGTTTTGTTCCGAAATATCGTCCCCGGGTTCTCCACCACTTCTCCTCTCGTGTTAAGTGGTTCACCGTGCAAATTAACAACTGCAGGATATCGTTTAAGGATAATGGCAGCGGGAGCTCCGGATCCTGCTTCTTCTCACATGCGCTGCTAGGCCACGCCCAACGTCAGTGGTTTAGTGACGGACACAATAGGGTCAGGCAATGGCAGTCCATTCACAGAGGCAACAGCCAGGGGTCTCTCCAGAAGAACTGTGGGCAGATGTAGACAATCCACCAGATCTTAATTGATAAAATTTGCAGCTGCTGCAGAATCGAGATAGGCAGAGGAGAAGTTACATAGTTACATAGTTAAGACGGTTAAAAAAAGACAAATGTCCATCAAGTTCAACCAAGGGATGGGAAAAGGAAAGGGAAAAATTTCTATACATAGGAGCTTATATTTTTTTGTTCTAGGAAATTATCTAAGCCTTTTTTAAAGCCATCTACTATAGCTACTGTGACCAGCTCCTGTGGTAGATTATTCCATAGATTCACCGTTCTCACAGTAAAGAAGGCTTGTCGCCTCTGCAGATTGAACCTTTTTTCTCCAGATGGAGGGAGTGTCTCCTTGTTTTATGAGGGGGTTTTACATGGAACAGGATTTCACCATATTTTTTGTATGTGCCATTAATATATTTATATAAGTTAATCATGTCCCCCCTTAGTCGTCTCTTTTCAAGGCTAAATAGGTTTAATTATTTTAATCTTACCTCATAACTTAGATTCTCCATGCCCCTTATTAGCTTCGTTGCTCTTCTTTGTATTTTTTCCAACTCCAGGGCATCCTTTCTATGAACTGGAGCCCAGAACTGAACTGCATATTCTAGATGAGGCCTCACTAATGCTTTGTAAAGTGGTAATATTATATCCCTGTCTAGAGATGAGCGAACCGGGACAACCGAACCCGGTTTCGGTCCGAACTTCCGGAAAAGTTCGGTTCGCAGCGAATCCGAACTTCACCGGGTTTGGCCGAACCCGTTTTGACCGAACCCGGTCAAAAATATTATAAAAATCGGCAGCCACTTGTCTCTATCAATCACTGATAGAGAAAAGAGGCTGCTGATTAAAAATAAAATACAAAGCATTTCATACGTACCTGGTCGTTGTCTTGGTGACGAGTCCCTCTTCTTTCTCCAGTCCGACCTTCTTTTCTGACGCGGCAGCCTGTGATTGGCTGCAGAGGCCTCTGCAGCCTGTGATTGGCTGCAGAGGCCTCTGCAGCCTGTGATTGGCTGCAGCGCTTACATTGGCTGCATCGTCATAAAGGAATGTCGGGCCGGATGTCGAGAGGGACGCGTCACCAGGGCAACGGCCAGGAGACCGGACTGGAGGAAGCAGAAAGTTCTTGGTAAATATGAACGTGTTTTTTTTTTACAGGTTACTCTATATTGTGATCGGTAGTCACTGTCCAGGGTGCTGAAACAGTTACTGCCGATCAGTTAACTCTTTCAGCACCCTGGACAGTGACTATTTACTGACGTCACCTAGCAACGCTGCCGTAATGACGGGTGCACACATGTAGCCACCCGTCATTACGGGGCCTCATGCACACGACCGTAAATACACCCGTTATTACGGGTCGTAATTACGACCCGAAATAGCGGGCCCATAGACTTCTGTTAGCCACGGGTACCTTCCCGTTTTCTCACGGGAAGGTGCCCGTGCCATTAAAAAGATAGAACATGTTCTATTTTTTTATTTTACAGGCCGTGCCCGTAATTACGACTCGCAATTACGAGCACGGCCGGGCACGGCCGGCCACGGGCAGCCGGCCGCTTTTGCGAGCCGTGCTGTCATTATAAAGTATAGCAGCACGGCCCGTAATTACGTAATTACGTAATTACGACCCGCAATAACGGGTGCTTTTACGGTCGTGTGCATAATAGGAGCACGGCTCTGAAAAATGACCGGCTGCCCGTGGCCGGCCGTGCTCATCTCCTGAAATACTCTGTGCTGCCTTAAACTTTGTGGACAGGTCAGGATCCTGTTTCTTTTAAATGCTGCTAGGGAACCCGCTCGATCCACTATATAACGCTGCGCTACAGTGCAGCATTTAAAAGAAACAGGATCCTGACCTGTCCACAGAGTTTAAGGCAGTATTTCAGGAGATGAGTGTGTAAATTCAGTGCTGCTGTGAACTCTGTTCTTACCATTACGTAGCTCTCAGTCTGTTACCTTTCCTCCACTACTGTCCTCAATAACAACTTCATGATTGGCAAGTCACCACGTAACGGTAAGAGCAGAGTTCACAGCAGCACAGAGTATTTTAGGAGATGAGCGTGCGGATCTTGTGCGCGGTGGTGACTTGCCAATCATGTGAAGTTGTTATTGAGGACAGGAGTGGAGGAGAGGTAACAGACTGAGCTACGTAATGGTAAGAACAGAGTTCACAGCAGCACAGAGTATTTCAGGAGAGGAGCGTGCAGATTCAGTGCTGCTGTGAACTCTGCTCTTACCATTACGTAGCTCTCAGTCTGTTACCTCTCCTCCACTCCTGTCCTCAATAACACCTTCACATTATTGGCAAGTCACCACCCCGCACAAGATCCGCACGCTCATCTCCTGAAATACTCTGTGCTGCTGTGAACTCTGCTCTTACCATTACGTGGTGACTTGCCAATCATGTGAAGGTGTTCTTGAGGACAGGAGTGGAGGAGAGGTAACAGACTGAGAGCTACGTAATGGTAAGAGCAGAGTTCACAGCAGCACTGAATCTGCACGCTCATCTCCTGAAATACTCTGTGCTGCCTTAAACTCTGTGGACAGGTCAGGATCCTGTTTCTTTTAAATGCTGCACTGTAGCGCAGCCTTATATAGTGGATCGAGCGGGTTCCCCAGCAGCATTTAAAAGAAACAGTGTGTGTGTTTGTGTATGTGTGTGTTTGTGTATATATGTGTATTTGGGTATGTGTCTTTGTCTGTTTTTGTTTTTATATGTGTGTTTGTGTATATGTGTGTGTGTGTTTATGTGTGTTTGTGTATATATGGGTGTGTTTGTGTATATGTGCTTGTGTATATGTTTGTGTATATGTGTGTGTATATATGGGTGTATTTGTGTATATGTTTGTGTGTAGATGTTTGTGTGTGTGTGTTTTTGTATATGTGTGTGTTTGTGTATATGTGTGTATATGGGTGTGTGTTTATGTGTGTGTGTTTGTGTATATATGGGTGTGTTTGTGTATATGTGTTTGTGTATATGTGTGTGTTTGTGTATATGTGTGTGTTTGTGTATATGTGTGTGTTTGGGTATGTGTGTTTTTGTTTGTATATGTGTTTGTGTATATGTGTTAGTTCGTGTATATGTGTGTGTGTGTGTATATGTGTGTGTGTTTGTGTATATCTTGTTGTGTTTGTGTATAACTGTGTATATGTTTTTGTGTATATTTGTGTGTGTGTTGTGTATATGTGTGTGTTCGTGTATATGTGTGTGTTTCGATATGTGTGTTTTTGTTTGTATATGTGTGAGTTCGTGTATATGTGTGTGTGTGTGTGTGTGTGTTTGTCTGTTTATGTGTGTGTGTGTGTGTGTGTGTGTGTGTGTGTGTGTGTATATCTTGTTGTGTTTGTGTATATATGTGTGTGTTTGTGTATAGTTGTTTGTTTGTGTGTGCGTGTATATATGTGTGTAGGTGAGTAGAAGTATTGTTATTGTTCACATTGATAACAGTTTTTTTATGTTGTTGCAGATTTTGATGTACCGATTGGACTACATCTTCGATTCGTTGGACTACTGCGTAGATCTACGTTTTTTCAAATTTTTATAAAATGGTTAATGAGGGTTTTGTTGGGGATTTCTTATTTCAATAAAAAAGAATTGCCTTTGTGTTTTTTTTAAACTTTATTAGTGCCTAGATGATGGCAGTTGGCTGATCGACAGCGTCCATTATGAAGGCGGTACTTAGTGTTAGCCGGTGCAGAGGCTAGCACTAACCACACATTATTACCCCGGTATCCACCACCACCAGGGGTGCCGGGAAGAGCTTGGTACGATCCAGTACCCGACCATCTGTTGTGATGGTCGGGTACTGGGGCGGCCGTAGGCTGGTATTATGAGGCTGGGAAGGGCCAAAAACAGTGGACCTTCCCACCCTTGTAATGCTAGGCTGCTGCTGCTGTGTTGTATCGGGCTGGTTATAAAAATGGGGGGGACCCCCATGTCGTTTTTTTTTTTAATTTAACAAATTTAACAATAGACGGGTCCCCCACATTTTTAATAACCAGCCATATACAAGGCCGCAGCAGTCTGGCATTACATGGGTGGGAAGGGCCACTGGTTTTGTCCATTCCCAGGCTAATAACACTGTGTTGTATGTGGCTGGTTATGATAAATTGGGAGGAACCCCATGTCTTTTAAAAAAAAAAAAAATAATAATAATTTAAAAAAATGACGTGGTGTCCCCCCCACTTTTATAACCAGCCAGATACAACACAGCAGCAGCAGCCTAGCATTACAAGGGTGGGAAGGTCCACTGTTTTTGGCCCTTCCCAGCCTCATAATACCAGACCCCGACCATCACAACAGATGGTCGGGTACTGGATCGTACCTGGCTCTTCCCGGCACCCCTGGTGGTGGTGGGTACCGGGGTAATAATGGTGGTTAGTGTTAGCCTCTGCACCGGCTAACACTAAGCCTCGCCTTAGTAATGGATGTTGTCACTGAGACAGCGGCCATTACTAAAGTGGTAGTAATAAAATTTGAAAAGAAAAAGACAAAGATATAGATAAAATATTTTATTGAAATAAAGCACCCCCAACACAACCCTCATTAACCATTTTATTGTAGAAAAAAAAACCGTCATCTAAGTAGTCCTCGAAGCCGACGTAGTCCAAACACCAAACCTGTAAAAAAAAAAAAAAAAAAAAAAATGAAATAAAACATGTCGTAGGCTTAGATTCAGTTTAATGTGTGATACTGACTGTTATACCATGTATAGAAGCCTGCCGCGAAGTTGACTTAGATACAGGGCGCCAGCAGACAGTATCATACATGGCCATACAGACATATATACAAACAAACAAACATACATGCAAACATACATACATACATACATACATATATACAAACATACATACATATATACAAGCATGCAAATATATACATGCAAATATACATACATGCAAACATTCACACATATATACATACATACATGAAAACTATCATACATACATACATGCATACACACACACATGAAAACATACATACAAACAAACATGCAAAGATACATACATATATACAAGCATGCACAAATATACATGCAAACATAAATATATGCAAACATAATTACATACATGCACATATATATAAACATACATGCAAACATACATGCAAAAATAAAAACAAGCAAACATACATACATATAGATACATACATACATGCCAACATACATACATGCCAACATACATACATGCAAACATACATACATGCAAACATACATACAAACATACATACAAACATATATACATACATACATGCAAATATATACATGCAAATATACATACAAACATGCACATATATACATACATGCCAACATACATGCAAACATACATGCTCATATATATACATACATACATACATGACAACATACATACATACATGCCAACATACATACATGCCAACATACATACAAACACACATACATACATACATGCAAATGCATACATGCAAATATATACATGCAAATATACATAAACACATGCACATATATACATACATGCCAACATACATGCAAACATACATGCACATATATACATACATACATGACAACATACATACATACATACATGCCAACATACATACATGCCAACATACATGCAAACAGACATAAAAACATACACATGCATACATGCATACATACATGCAAATGCATACATGCAAATATATACATGCAAATATACATACAAACATGCACATATATACATACATGCCAACATACATGCCAACATACATGCACATATATACATACATACATACATGACATCATGCATACATACATACATACATACATGCCAACATACATACATGCCAACATACATACATGCAAACATACATACATGCAAACATACATACATACATTCAAATATATACATGCAAATATATACATGCAAATATACATACATACATGCACATACATACATACATGTACATACTTTTGATAAGTTCGCTCATCTCTATCCCTGTCCCACGTGTCCATGCCTCTTTTAATACACAACAATATCTTGCTGGCTTTTAACCCCTTCCCGACATCCGACGTATATATACGGTGCACGCCGGGTGGGGGCATATGGAGCGGGTTCACGGGCTGAGACCGCTCCATAGAGCGAGTGTGTCGGCTGTGTGTTACAGCCGACACTTCCGGGTAACGAGCGGGATCCCATTCGAGCGCGATCCCACTTGTTTAACCCGTTAAATGTCGCTTTCAATTGTGAATGCGGCATTTCAATTACTAAAAACAGGGGGGCGACCATTAGTATTGCAGTATATCGTGCATTAGTATTGCAGTATATCGTGCAAGCGATCTAACGATCGCTGGTTAAAGTTCCCTAGGGGGACAAGTAAAAAAAAGTAAAAAACAGTAAAATAAAGTTTTTGGAACAAATGAAAAAGAAAATGAAAAAAATGAAGAGCTAAAAAAAAACACCTTTTCCCATTTTCCCTCAGGCCAAGGGCGTAGCTACGGGGGGGGGGGGCAGGCAGGGCATGTGCCCCAGGCGTAACTACAAGGGA